>NW_027139364.1:245000-284378 GCF_035084215.1 Heptranchias perlo
CCTATGTTGTCTGCCTCTTGGTTCTGGCCCGCACCTCAGACTGTTGCTGTTGTCCAAATGAATGCACCTTGTGCTTTAGCTTTAGGCACCATCCAGAGTTCCTGCTTGGCTACTACTGAATGTGTCTCGTCCTCCAGCCTTAAGTACCATCCATCGTTCCTTCTTGGAACACTCCGACCGGTTTCGCCATCTTGCGGCTCATCAGGGAGCTACAAACAAACAGACCAAGTCCTTAGTGCGTCACTTGCAAAAGTTAGGTTTTAAAATGGTGGGCAGAGGGGGGAAACGCCCTCCCTATGTTGTCTGCCTCTTGGTTCTGGCCCGCACCTCAGACTGTTGCTGTTGTCCAAATGAATGCACCTTGTGCTTTAGCTTTAGGCACCATCCAGAGTTCCTGCTTGGCTACTACTGAATGTGTCTCGTCCTCCAGCCTTAAGTACCATCCATCGTTCCTTCTTGGAACACTCCGACCGGTTTCGCCATCTTGCGGCTCATCAGGGAGCTACAAACAAACAGACCAAGTCCTTAGTGCGTCACTTGCAAAAGTTAGGTTTTAAAATGGTGGGCAGAGGGGGGAAACGCCCTCCCTATGTTGTCTGCCTCTTGGTTCTGGCCCGCACCTCAGACTGTTGCTGTTGTCCAAATGAATGCACCTTGTGCTTTAGCTTTAGGCACCATCCAGAGTTCCTGCTTGGCTACTACTGAATGTGTCTCGTCCTCCAGCCTTAAGTACCATCCATCGTTCCTTCTTGGAACACTCCGACCGGTTTCGCCATCTTGCGGCTCATCAGGGAGCTACAAACAAACAGACCAAGTCCTTAGTGCGTCACTTGCAAAAGTTAGGTTTTAAAATGGTGGGCAGAGGGGGGAAACGCCCTCCCTATGTTGTCTGCCTCTTGGTTCTGGCCCGCACCTCAGACTGTTGCTGTTGTCCAAATGAATGCACCTTGTGCTTTAGCTTTAGGCACCATCCAGAGTTCCTGCTTGGCTACTACTGAATGTGTCTCGTCCTCCAGCCTTAAGTACCATCCATCGTTCCTTCTTGGAACACTCCGACCGGTTTCGCCATCTTGCGGCTCATCAGGGAGCTACAAACAAACAGACCAAGTCCTTAGTGCGTCACTTGCAAAAGTTAGGTTTTAAAATGGTGGGCAGAGGGGGGAAACGCCCTCCCTATGTTGTCTGCCTCTTGGTTCTGGCCCGCACCTCAGACTGTTGCTGTTGTCCAAATGAATGCACCTTGTGCTTTAGCTTTAGGCACCATCCAGAGTTCCTGCTTGGCTACTACTGAATGTGTCTCGTCCTCCAGCCTTAAGTACCATCCATCGTTCCTTCTTGGAACACTCCGACCGGTTTCGCCATCTTGCGGCTCATCAGGGAGCTACAAACAAACAGACCAAGTCCTTAGTGCGTCACTTGCAAAAGTTAGGTTTTAAAATGGTGGGCAGAGGGGGGAAACGCCCTCCCTATGTTGTCTGCCTCTTGGTTCTGGCCCGCACCTCAGACTGTTGCTGTTGTCCAAATGAATGCACCTTGTGCTTTAGCTTTAGGCACCATCCAGAGTTCCTGCTTGGCTACTACTGAATGTGTCTCGTCCTCCAGCCTTAAGTACCATCCATCGTTCCTTCTTGGAACACTCCGACCGGTTTCGCCATCTTGCGGCTCATCAGGGAGCTACAAACAAACAGACCAAGTCCTTAGTGCGTCACTTGCAAAAGTTAGGTTTTAAAATGGTGGGCAGAGGGGGGAAACGCCCTCCCTATGTTGTCTGCCTCTTGGTTAGGGTTAGGGTTAGGGTTAGGGTTAGGGTTAGGGTTAGGGTTAGGGTTAGGGTTAGGGTTAGGGTTAGGGTTAGGGTTAGGGTTAGGGTTAGGGTTAGGGTTAGGGTTAGGGTTAGGGTTAGGGTTAGGGTTAGGGTTAGGGTTACGCTGCATTAGGGTTACGCTGCGTTAGGGTTAGGGTTAGGGTTAGGGTTAGGGTTAGGGTTAGGGTTAGGGTTAGGGTTAGGGTTAGGGTTAGGGTTAGGGTTAGGGTTAGGGTTAGGGTTAGGGTTAGGGTTAGGGTTAGGGTTACGCTGCATTAGGGTTAGGGTTAGGGTTAGGGTTAGGGTTAGGGTTAGGGTTAGGGTTAGGGTTAGGGTTAGGGTTAGGGTTAGGGTTAGGGTTAGGGTTAGGGTTAGGGTACGCTGCATTAGGGTTAGGGTTAGGGTTAGGGTTAGGGTTAGGGTTAGGGTTAGGGTTAGGGTTAGGGTTAGGGTTAGGGTTAGGGTTAGGGTTAGGGTTAGGGTTAGGGTTAGGGTTAGGGTTAGGGTTAGGGTTAGGGTTAGGGTTAGGGTTAGGGTTAGGGTTAGGTTTTAAAATGGTGGGCAGAGGGGGGAAACGCCCTCCCTATGTTGTCTGCCTCTTGGTTCTGGCCCGCACCTCAGACTGTTGCTGTTGTCCAAATGAATGCACCTTGTGCTTTAGCTTTAGGCACCATCCAGAGTTCCTGCTTGGCTACTACTGAATGTGTCCCGTCCTGCAGCCTTAAGTACCATCCATCGTTCCTTCTTGGAACACTCCGACCGGTTTCGCCATCTTACGGCTCATCAGGGAGCTATAAACAAACAGACCAAGTCCTTAGTGCGTCACTTGCAAAAGTTAGGTTTTAAAATGGTGGGCAGAGGGGGGAAACGCCCTCCCTATGTTGTCTGCCTCTTGGTTCTGGCCCGCACCTCAGACTGTTGCTGTTGTCCAAATGAATGCACCTTGTGCTTTAGCTTTAGGCACCATCCAGAGTTCCTGCTTGGCTACTACTGAATGTGTCCCGTCCTGCAGCCTTAAGTACCATCCATCGTTCCTTCTTGGAACACTCCGACCGGTTTCGCCATCTTACGGCTCATCAGGGAGCTATAAACAAACAGACCAAGTCCTTAGTGCGTCACTTGCAAAAGTTAGGTTTTAAAATGGTGGGCAGAGGGGGGAAACGCCCTCCCTATGTTGTCTGCCTCTTGGTTCTGGCCCGCACCTCAGACTGTTGCTGTTGTCCAAATGAATGCACCTTGTGCTTTAGCTTTAGGCACCATCCAGAGTTCCTGCTTGGCTACTACTGAATGTGTCCCGTCCTGCAGCCTTAAGTACCATCCATCGTTCCTTCTTGGAACACTCCGACCGGTTTCGCCATCTTACGGCTCATCAGGGAGCTATAAACAAACAGACCAAGTCCTTAGTGCGTCACTTGCAAAAGTTAGGTTTTAAAATGGTGGGCAGAGGGGGGAAACGCCCTCCCTATGTTGTCTGCCTCTTGGTTCTGGCCCGCACCTCAGACTGTTGCTGTTGTCCAAATGAATGCACCTTGTGCTTTAGCTTTAGGCACCATCCAGAGTTCCTGCTTGGCTACTACTGAATGTGTCCCGTCCTGCAGCCTTAAGTACCATCCATCGTTCCTTCTTGGAACACTCCGACCGGTTTCGCCATCTTACGGCTCATCAGGGAGCTATAAACAAACAGACCAAGTCCTTAGTGCGTCACTTGCAAAAGTTAGGTTTTAAAATGGTGGGCAGAGGGGGGAAACGCCCTCCCTATGTTGTCTGCCTCTTGGTTCTGGCCCGCACCTCAGACTGTTGCTGTTGTCCAAATGAATGCACCTTGTGCTTTAGCTTTAGGCACCATCCAGAGTTCCTGCTTGGCTACTACTGAATGTGTCCCGTCCTGCAGCCTTAAGTACCATCCATCGTTCCTTCTTGGAACACTCCGACCGGTTTCGCCATCTTACGGCTCATCAGGGAGCTATAAACAAACAGACCAAGTCCTTAGTGCGTCACTTGCAAAAGTTAGGTTTTAAAATGGTGGGCAGAGGGGGGAAACGCCCTCCCTATGTTGTCTGCCTCTTGGTTCTGGCCCGCACCTCAGACTGTTGCTGTTGTCCAAATGAATGCACCTTGTGCTTTAGCTTTAGGCACCATCCAGAGTTCCTGCTTGGCTACTACTGAATGTGTCCCGTCCTGCAGCCTTAAGTACCATCCATCGTTCCTTCTTGGAACACTCCGACCGGTTTCGCCATCTTACGGCTCATCAGGGAGCTATAAACAAACAGACCAAGTCCTTAGTGCGTCACTTGCAAAAGTTAGGTTTTAAAATGGTGGGCAGAGGGGGGAAACGCCCTCCCTATGTTGTCTGCCTCTTGGTTCTGGCCCGCACCTCAGACTGTTGCTGTTGTCCAAATGAATGCACCTTGTGCTTTAGCTTTAGGCACCATCCAGAGTTCCTGCTTGGCTACTACTGAATGTGTCCCGTCCTGCAGCCTTAAGTACCATCCATCGTTCCTTCTTGGAACACTCCGACCGGTTTCGCCATCTTACGGCTCATCAGGGAGCTATAAACAAACAGACCAAGTCCTTAGTGCGTCACTTGCAAAAGTTAGGTTTTAAAATGGTGGGCAGAGGGGGGAAACGCCCTCCCTATGTTGTCTGCCTCTTGGTTCTGGCCCGCACCTCAGACTGTTGCTGTTGTCCAAATGAATGCACCTTGTGCTTTAGCTTTAGGCACCATCCAGAGTTCCTGCTTGGCTACTACTGAATGTGTCCCGTCCTGCAGCCTTAAGTACCATCCATCGTTCCTTCTTGGAACACTCCGACCGGTTTCGCCATCTTACGGCTCATCAGGGAGCTATAAACAAACAGACCAAGTCCTTAGTGCGTCACTTGCAAAAGTTAGGTTTTAAAATGGTGGGCAGAGGGGGGAAACGCCCTCCCTATGTTGTCTGCCTCTTGGTTCTGGCCCGCACCTCAGACTGTTGCTGTTGTCCAAATGAATGCACCTTGTGCTTTAGCTTTAGGCACCATCCAGAGTTCCTGCTTGGCTACTACTGAATGTGTCCCGTCCTGCAGCCTTAAGTACCATCCATCGTTCCTTCTTGGAACACTCCGACCGGTTTCGCCATCTTACGGCTCATCAGGGAGCTATAAACAAACAGACCAAGTCCTTAGTGCGTCACTTGCAAAAGTTAGGTTTTAAAATGGTGGGCAGAGGGGGGAAAAACGCCCTCCCTATGTTGTCTGCCTCTTGGTTCTGGCCCGCACCTCAGACTGTTGCTGTTGTCCAAATGAATGCACCTTGTGCTTTAGCTTTAGGCACCATCCAGAGTTCCTGCTTGGCTACTACTGAATGTGTCCCGTCCTGCAGCCTTAAGTACCATCCATCGTTCCTTCTTGGAACACTCCGACCGGTTTCGCCATCTTACGGCTCATCAGGGAGCTATAAACAAACAGACCAAGTCCTTAGTGCGTCACTTGCAAAAGTTAGGTTTTAAAATGGTGGGCAGAGGGGGGAAACGCCCTCCCTATGTTGTCTGCCTCTTGGTTCTGGCCCGCACCTCAGACTGTTGCTGTTGTCCAAATGAATGCACCTTGTGCTTTAGCTTTAGGCACCATCCAGAGTTCCTGCTTGGCTACTACTGAATGTGTCCCGTCCTGCAGCCTTAAGTACCATCCATCGTTCCTTCTTGGAACACTCCGACCGGTTTCGCCATCTTACGGCTCATCAGGGAGCTATAAACAAACAGACCAAGTCCTTAGTGCGTCACTTGCAAAAGTTAGGTTTTAAAATGGTGGGCAGAGGGGGGAAACGCCCTCCCTATGTTGTCTGCCTCTTGGTTCTGGCCCGCACCTCAGACTGTTGCTGTTGT
The DNA here is from genome assembly GCF_035084215.1 of Heptranchias perlo. Lineage (NCBI taxonomy): Eukaryota > Metazoa > Chordata > Chondrichthyes > Hexanchiformes > Hexanchidae > Heptranchias > Heptranchias perlo. The sequence continues at coordinate 250,665 of NW_027139364.1, forward strand.
CCAAATGAATGCACCTTGTGCTTTAGCTTTAGGCACCATCCAGAGTTCCTGCTTGGCTACTACTGAATGTGTCCCGTCCTGCAGCCTTAAGTACCATCCATCGTTCCTTCTTGGAACACTCCGACCGGTTTCGCCATCTTACGGCTCATCAGGGAGCTATAAACAAACAGACCAAGTCCTTAGTGCGTCACTTGCAAAAGTTAGGTTTTAAAATGGTGGGCAGAGGGGGGAAACGCCCTCCCTATGTTGTCTGCCTCTTGGTTCTGGCCCGCACCTCAGACTGTTGCTGTTGTCCAAATGAATGCACCTTGTGCTTTAGCTTTAGGCACCATCCAGAGTTCCTGCTTGGCTACTACTGAATGTGTCCCGTCCTGCAGCCTTAAGTACCATCCATCGTTCCTTCTTGGAACACTCCGACCGGTTTCGCCATCTTACGGCTCATCAGGGAGCTATAAACAAACAGACCAAGTCCTTAGTGCGTCACTTGCAAAAGTTAGGTTTTAAAATGGTGGGCAGAGGGGGGAAACGCCCTCCCTATGTTGTCTGCCTCTTGGTTCTGGCCCGCACCTCAGACTGTTGCTGTTGTCCAAATGAATGCACCTTGTGCTTTAGCTTTAGGCACCATCCAGAGTTCCTGCTTGGCTACTACTGAATGTGTCCCGTCCTGCAGCCTTAAGTACCATCCATCGTTCCTTCTTGGAACACTCCGACCGGTTTCGCCATCTTACGGCTCATCAGGGAGCTATAAACAAACACTGCATTAGGGTTAGGGTTAGGGTTAGGGTTAGGGTTAGGGTTAGGGTTAGGGTTAGGGTTAGGGTTAGGGTTAGGGTTACGCTGCATTAGGGTTAGGGTTAGGGTTACGCTGCATTAGGGTTAGGGTTAGGGTTAGGGTTAGGGTTAGGGTTAGGGTTAGGGTTAGGGTTAGGGTTAGGGTTAGGGTTAGGGTTAGGGTTAGGGTTAGGGTTAGGGTTAGGGTTAGGGTTACGCTGCATTAGGGTTAGGGTTAGGGTTAGGGTTAGGGTTAGGGTTAGGGTTAGGGTTACGCTGCATTAGGGTTAGGGTTAGGGTTAGGGTTAGGGTTAGGGTTAGGGTTAGGGTTAGGGTTAGGGTTAGGGTTAGGGTTAGGGTTAGGGTTAGGGTTAGGGTTAGGGTTAGGGTTAGGGTTAGGGTTAGGGTTAGGGTTAGGGTTAGGGTTAGGGTTAGGGTTAGGGTTAGGGTTAGGGTTAGGGTTAGGGTTAGGGTTAGGGTTAGGGTTAGGGTTAGGGTTAGGGTTAGGGTTAGGGTTAGGGTTAGGGTTAGGGTTAGGGTTAGGTTGTATGGTGTGGGCAGGAGGGTAGTTACACCCTCTTGTGTTCGTATTCTGCATTAGGGTTAGGGTTAGGGTTAGGGTTAGGGTTAGGGTTAGGGTTAGGGTTAGGGTTAGGGTTAGGGTTAGGGTTAGGGTTAGGGTTAGGGTTAGGGTTAGGGTTAGGGTTAGGGTTAGGGTTAGGGTTAGGGTTAGGGTTAGGGTTAGGGTTAGGGTTAGGGTTAGGGTTAGGGTTAGGGTTAGGGTTAGGGTTAGGGTTAGGGTTAGGGTTAGGGTTAGGGTTAGGGTTAGGGTTAGGGTTAGGGTTAGGGTTAGGGTTAGGGTTAGGGTTAGGGTTAGGGTTAGGGTTAGGGTTAGGGTTAGGGTTAGGGTTAGGGTTAGGGTTAGGGTTAGGGTTAGGGTTAGGGTTAGGGTTAGGGTTAGGGTTAGGGTTAGGGTTAGGGTTAGGGTTAGGGTTAGGGTTAGGGTTAGGGTTAGGGTTAGGGTTAGGGTTAGGGTTAGGGTTAGGGTTAGGGTTAGGGTTAGGGTTAGGGTTAGGGTTAGGGTTAGGGTTAGGGTTAGGGTTAGGGTTAGGGTTAGGGTTAGGGTTAGGGTTAGGGTTAGGGTTAGGGTTAGGGTTAGGGTTAGGGTTAGGGTTAGGGTTAGGGTTAGGGTTAGGGTTAGGGTTAGGGTTAGGGTTAGGGTTAGGGTTAGGGTTAGGGTTAGGGTTAGGGTTAGGGTTAGGGTTAGGGTTAGGGTTAGGGTTAGGGTTAGGGTTAGGGTTAGGGTTAGGGTTAGGGTTAGGGTTAGGGTTAGGGTTAGGGTTAGGGTTAGGGTTAGGGTTAGGGTTAGGGTTAGGGTTAGGGTTAGGGTTAGGGTTAGGGTTAGGGTTAGGGTTAGGGTTAGGGTTAGGGTTAGGGTTAGGGTTAGGGTTAGGGTTAGGGTTAGGGTTAGGGTTAGGGTTAGGGTTAGGGTTAGGGTTAGGGTTAGGGTTAGGGTTAGGGTTAGGGTTAGGGTTAGGGTTAGGGTTAGGGTTAGGGTTAGGGTTAGGGTTAGGGTTAGGGTTAGGGTTAGGGTTAGGGTTAGGGTTAGGGTTAGGGTTAGGGTTAGGGTTAGGGTTAGGGTTAGGGTTAGGGTTAGGGTTAGGGTTAGGGTTAGGGTTAGGGTTAGGGTTAGGGTTAGGGTTAGGGTTAGGGTTAGGGTTAGGGTTAGGGTTAGGGTTAGGGTTAGGGTTAGGGTTAGGGTTAGGTTTTAAAATGGTGGGCAGAGGGGGGAAACGCCCTCCCTATGTTGTCTGCCTCTTGGTTCTGGCCCGCACCTCAGACTGTTGCTGTTGTCCAAATGAATGCACCTTGTGCTTTAGCTTTAGGCACCATCCAGAGTTCCTGCTTGGCTACTACTGAATGTGTCCCGTCCTCCAGCCTTAAGTACCATCCATCGTTCCTTCTTGGAACACTCCGACCGGTTTCGCCATCTTACGGCTCATCAGGGAGCTACAAACAAACAGACCAAGTCCTTAGTGCGTCACTTGCAAAAGTTAGGTTTTAAAATGGTGGGCAGAGGGGGGAAACGCCCTCCCTATGTTGTCTGCCTCTTGGTTCTGGCCCGCACCTCAGACTGTTGCTGTTGTCCAAATGAATGCACCTTGTGCTTTAGCTTTAGGCACCATCCAGAGTTCCTGCTTGGCTACTACTGAATGTGTCCCGTCCTCCAGCCTTAAGTACCATCCATCGTTCCTTCTTGGAACACTCCGACCGGTTTCGCCATCTTACGGCTCATCAGGGAGCTACAAACAAACAGACCAAGTCCTTAGTGCGTCACTTGCAAAAGTTAGGTTTTAAAATGGTGGGCAGAGGGGGGAAACGCCCTCCCTATGTTGTCTGCCTCTTGGTTCTGGCCCGCACCTCAGACTGTTGCTGTTGTCCAAATGAATGCACCTTGTGCTTTAGCTTTAGGCACCATCCAGAGTTCCTGCTTGGCTACTACTGAATGTGTCCCGTCCTCCAGCCTTAAGTACCATCCATCGTTCCTTCTTGGAACACTCCGACCGGTTTCGCCATCTTACGGCTCATCAGGGAGCTACAAACAAACAGACCAAGTCCTTAGTGCGTCACTTGCAAAAGTTAGGTTTTAAAATGGTGGGCAGAGGGGGGAAACGCCCTCCCTATGTTGTCTGCCTCTTGGTTCTGGCCCGCACCTCAGACTGTTGCTGTTGTCCAAATGAATGCACCTTGTGCTTTAGCTTTAGGCACCATCCAGAGTTCCTGCTTGGCTACTACTGAATGTGTCCCGTCCTCCAGCCTTAAGTACCATCCATCGTTCCTTCTTGGAACACTCCGACCGGTTTCGCCATCTTACGGCTCATCAGGGAGCTACAAACAAACAGACCAAGTCCTTAGTGCGTCACTTGCAAAAGTTAGGTTTTAAAATGGTGGGCAGAGGGGGGAAACGCCCTCCCTATGTTGTCTGCCTCTTGGTTCTGGCCCGCACCTCAGACTGTTGCTGTTGTCCAAATGAATGCACCTTGTGCTTTAGCTTTAGGCACCATCCAGAGTTCCTGCTTGGCTACTACTGAATGTGTCCCGTCCTCCAGCCTTAAGTACCATCCATCGTTCCTTCTTGGAACACTCCGACCGGTTTCGCCATCTTACGGCTCATCAGGGAGCTACAAACAAACAGACCAAGTCCTTAGTGCGTCACTTGCAAAAGTTAGGTTTTAAAATGGTGGGCAGAGGGGGGAAACGCCCTCCCTATGTTGTCTGCCTCTTGGTTCTGGCCCGCACCTCAGACTGTTGCTGTTGTCCAAATGAATGCACCTTGTGCTTTAGCTTTAGGCACCATCCAGAGTTCCTGCTTGGCTACTACTGAATGTGTCCCGTCCTCCAGCCTTAAGTACCATCCATCGTTCCTTCTTGGAACACTCCGACCGGTTTCGCCATCTTACGGCTCATCAGGGAGCTACAAACAAACAGACCAAGTCCTTAGTGCGTCACTTGCAAAAGTTAGGTTTTAAAATGGTGGGCAGAGGGGGGAAACGCCCTCCCTATGTTGTCTGCCTCTTGGTTCTGGCCCGCACCTCAGACTGTTGCTGTTGTCCAAATGAATGCACCTTGTGCTTTAGCTTTAGGCACCATCCAGAGTTCCTGCTTGGCTACTACTGAATGTGTCCCGTCCTCCAGCCTTAAGTACCATCCATCGTTCCTTCTTGGAACACTCCGACCGGTTTCGCCATCTTACGGCTCATCAGGGAGCTACAAACAAACAGACCAAGTCCTTAGTGCGTCACTTGCAAAAGTTAGGTTTTAAAATGGTGGGCAGAGGGGGGAAACGCCCTCCCTATGTTGTCTGCCTCTTGGTTCTGGCCCGCACCTCAGACTGTTGCTGTTGTCCAAATGAATGCACCTTGTGCTTTAGCTTTAGGCACCATCCAGAGTTCCTGCTTGGCTACTACTGAATGTGTCCCGTCCTCCAGCCTTAAGTACCATCCATCGTTCCTTCTTGGAACACTCCGACCGGTTTCGCCATCTTACGGCTCATCAGGGAGCTACAAACAAACAGACCAAGTCCTTAGTGCGTCACTTGCAAAAGTTAGGTTTTAAAATGGTGGGCAGAGGGGGGAAACGCCCTCCCTATGTTGTCTGCCTCTTGGTTCTGGCCCGCACCTCAGACTGTTGCTGTTGTCCAAATGAATGCACCTTGTGCTTTAGCTTTAGGCACCATCCAGAGTTCCTGCTTGGCTACTACTGAATGTGTCCCGTCCTCCAGCCTTAAGTACCATCCATCGTTCCTTCTTGGAACACTCCGACCGGTTTCGCCATCTTACGGCTCATCAGGGAGCTACAAACAAACAGACCAAGTCCTTAGTGCGTCACTTGCAAAAGTTAGGTTTTAAAATGGTGGGCAGAGGGGGGAAACGCCCTCCCTATGTTGTCTGCCTCTTGGTTCTGGCCCGCACCTCAGACTGTTGCTGTTGTCCAAATGAATGCACCTTGTGCTTTAGCTTTAGGCACCATCCAGAGTTCCTGCTTGGCTACTACTGAATGTGTCCCGTCCTCCAGCCTTAAGTACCATCCATCGTTCCTTCTTGGAACACTCCGACCGGTTTCGCCATCTTACGGCTCATCAGGGAGCTACAAACAAACAGACCAAGTCCTTAGTGCGTCACTTGCAAAAGTTAGGTTTTAAAATGGTGGGCAGAGGGGGGAAACGCCCTCCCTATGTTGTCTGCCTCTTGGTTCTGGCCCGCACCTCAGACTGTTGCTGTTGTCCAAATGAATGCACCTTGTGCTTTAGCTTTAGGCACCATCCAGAGTTCCTGCTTGGCTACTACTGAATGTGTCCCGTCCTCCAGCCTTAAGTACCATCCATCGTTCCTTCTTGGAACACTCCGACCGGTTTCGCCATCTTACGGCTCATCAGGGAGCTACAAACAAACAGACCAAGTCCTTAGTGCGTCACTTGCAAAAGTTAGGTTTTAAAATGGTGGGCAGAGGGGGGAAACGCCCTCCCTATGTTGTCTGCCTCTTGGTTCTGGCCCGCACCTCAGACTGTTGCTGTTGTCCAAATGAATGCACCTTGTGCTTTAGCTTTAGGCACCATCCAGAGTTCCTGCTTGGCTACTACTGAATGTGTCCCGTCCTCCAGCCTTAAGTACCATCCATCGTTCCTTCTTGGAACACTCCGACCGGTTTCGCCATCTTACGGCTCATCAGGGAGCTACAAACAAACAGACCAAGTCCTTAGTGCGTCACTTGCAAAAGTTAGGTTTTAAAATGGTGGGCAGAGGGGGGAAACGCCCTCCCTATGTTGTCTGCCTCTTGGTTCTGGCCCGCACCTCAGACTGTTGCTGTTGTCCAAATGAATGCACCTTGTGCTTTAGCTTTAGGCACCATCCAGAGTTCCTGCTTGGCTACTACTGAATGTGTCCCGTCCTCCAGCCTTAAGTACCATCCATCGTTCCTTCTTGGAACACTCCGACCGGTTTCGCCATCTTACGGCTCATCAGGGAGCTACAAACAAACAGACCAAGTCCTTAGTGCGTCACTTGCAAAAGTTAGGTTTTAAAATGGTGGGCAGAGGGGGGAAACGCCCTCCCTATGTTGTCTGCCTCTTGGTTCTGGCCCGCACCTCAGACTGTTGCTGTTGTCCAAATGAATGCACCTTGTGCTTTAGCTTTAGGCACCATCCAGAGTTCCTGCTTGGCTACTACTGAATGTGTCCCGTCCTCCAGCCTTAAGTACCATCCATCGTTCCTTCTTGGAACACTCCGACCGGTTTCGCCATCTTACGGCTCATCAGGGAGCTACAAACAAACAGACCAAGTCCTTAGTGCGTCACTTGCAAAAGTTAGGTTTTAAAATGGTGGGCAGAGGGGGGAAACGCCCTCCCTATGTTGTCTGCCTCTTGGTTCTGGCCCGCACCTCAGACTGTTGCTGTTGTCCAAATGAATGCACCTTGTGCTTTAGCTTTAGGCACCATCCAGAGTTCCTGCTTGGCTACTACTGAATGTGTCCCGTCCTCCAGCCTTAAGTACCATCCATCGTTCCTTCTTGGAACACTCCGACCGGTTTCGCCATCTTACGGCTCATCAGGGAGCTACAAACAAACAGACCAAGTCCTTAGTGCGTCACTTGCAAAAGTTAGGTTTTAAAATGGTGGGCAGAGGGGGGAAACGCCCTCCCTATGTTGTCTGCCTCTTGGTTCTGGCCCGCACCTCAGACTGTTGCTGTTGTCCAAATGAATGCACCTTGTGCTTTAGCTTTAGGCACCATCCAGAGTTCCTGCTTGGCTACTACTGAATGTGTCCCGTCCTCCAGCCTTAAGTACCATCCATCGTTCCTTCTTGGAACACTCCGACCGGTTTCGCCATCTTACGGCTCATCAGGGAGCTACAAACAAACAGACCAAGTCCTTAGTGCGTCACTTGCAAAAGTTAGGTTTTAAAATGGTGGGCAGAGGGGGGAAACGCCCTCCCTATGTTGTCTGCCTCTTGGTTCTGGCCCGCACCTCAGACTGTTGCTGTTGTCCAAATGAATGCACCTTGTGCTTTAGCTTTAGGCACCATCCAGAGTTCCTGCTTGGCTACTACTGAATGTGTCCCGTCCTCCAGCCTTAAGTACCATCCATCGTTCCTTCTTGGAACACTCCGACCGGTTTCGCCATCTTACGGCTCATCAGGGAGCTACAAACAAACAGACCAAGTCCTTAGTGCGTCACTTGCAAAAGTTAGGTTTTAAAATGGTGGGCAGAGGGGGGAAACGCCCTCCCTATGTTGTCTGCCTCTTGGTTCTGGCCCGCACCTCAGACTGTTGCTGTTGTCCAAATGAATGCACCTTGTGCTTTAGCTTTAGGCTGCATTAGGGTTAGGGTTAGGGTTAGGGTTAGGGTTAGGGTTAGGGTTAGGGTTAGGGTTAGGGTTAGGGTTAGGGTTAGGGTTAGGGTTAGGGTTAGGGTTAGGGTTAGGGTTAGGGTTAGGGTTAGGGTTAGGGTTAGGGGTAGGGTTAGGGTTAGGGTTAGGGTTAGGGTTAGGGTTAGGGTTAGGGTTAGGGTTAGGGTTAGGGTTAGGGTTAGGGTTAGGGTTAGGGTTAGGGTTAGGGTTAGGGTTAGGGTTAGGGTTAGGGTTAGGGTTAGGGTTAGGGTTAGGGTTAGGGTTAGGGTTAGGGTTAGGTTGTATGGTGTGGGCAGGAGGGTAGTTACACCCTCTTGTGTTCGTATTCTCACTCATCCCTTGAGCTTCTTGTCACTTATACCTGCCACTTTTGGTTGGCCCACGCTTTACCTTACCACCTGGCTTCTTTTTCTTGCCGATCGCTTCTTAGTAATTTCTTGATCCGTAATCCTTTGATCCCCCTCTGGGGTTATAATCAGTTCCTGGGTTTTGCCAATTTATGGCCTCTATGTCGTATTTAGTTATTATTATTGGTGTTGGAACTCTACCCTTTATTTTACGTAGTGTTAGGGTTATGTTGTATTGAGGTTGGGGGGTTCAGGTTAGGGTTAGGGTTGCTGCACTGGGGTTAGTGTTGGGGTTAGGTGAGGGTCAGGGTCGCAGTTAGGTTCAGGGCTATATTGGGGTTAGGTTGGGGTGCATCAGGGTTAGGGTTAGGTGTTTAGGGGTGGGGTGGGGTTAGGGTTATGTTTTAGGGGTAGGGTTGGGTGCATCAGGGTTAGGGTTAGGTGTTTAGGGGTAGGGTAGGGTGCATCAGGGTTAGGGTTAGGTGTTTAGGGGTAGGGTAGGGTGCATCAGGGTTAGGGTCCAGGGTCAGAGTTGTGATTAGATTCAGGGCTGGGGGGTTGGAGTTATGGGTTAGGGTTGCATTAGGGGTAGGGTTAAGTGAGGGTCAGGGTTTAGGAGTAGGGTGGGGTGTGTTAGGCTTAGATTTTAGGGGTGGGGTGGGAGATTAGGTTTGCTGTATTAGAGTTACGGTTAGGCTTTAGGGGTAGAGTGGGGTGCATTTGGAGAGTTGTGATTAGATTCAGGGCTGGGGGGTTGGAGTTATGGGTTAGGGTTGCATTAGGGGTAGGGTTAAGTGAGGGTCAGGGTCTAGGAGTAGGGTGGGGTGTGTTAGGCTTAGATTTTAGGGGTGGGGTGGGAGATTAGGTTTGCTGTATTAGAGTTACGGTTAGGCTTTAGGGGTAGAGTGGGGTGCATTTGGAGAGTTGTGATTAGATTCAGGGCTGGGGGGTTGGAGTTATGGGTTAGGGTTGCATTAGGGGTAGGGTTAAGTGAGGGTCAGGGTTTAGGAGTAGGGTGGGGTGTGTTAGGCTTAGATTTTAGGGGTGGGGTGGGAGATTAGGTTTGCTGTATTAGAGTTACGGTTAGGCTTTAGGGGTAGAGTGGGGTGCATTTGGAGAGTTGTGATTAGATTCAGGGCTGGGGGGTTGGAGTTATGGGTTAGGGTTGCATTAGGGGTAGGGTTAAGTGAGGGTCAGGGTTTAGGAGTAGGGTGGGGTGTGTTAGGCTTAGATTTTAGGGGTGGGGTGGGAGATTAGGTTTGCTGTATTAGAGTTACGGTTAGGCTTTAGGGGTAGAGTGGGGTGCATTTGGAGAGTTGTGATTAGATTCAGGGCTGGGGGGTTGGAGTTATGGGTTAGGGTTGCATTAGGGGTAGGGTTAAGTGAGGGTCAGGGTTTAGGAGTAGGGTGGGGTGTGTTAGGCTTAGATTTTAGGGGTGGGGTGGGAGATTAGGTTTGCTGTATTAGAGTTACGGTTAGGCTTTAGGGGTAGAGTGGGGTGCATTTGGAGAGTTGTGATTAGATTCAGGGCTGGGGGGTTGGAGTTATGGGTTAGGGTTGCATTAGGGGTAGGGTTAAGTGAGGGTCAGGGTTTAGGAGTAGGGTGGGGTGTGTTAGGCTTAGATTTTAGGGGTGGGGTGGGAGATTAGGTTTGCTGTATTAGAGTTACGGTTAGGCTTTAGGGGTAGAGTGGGGTGCATTTGGAGTTAGGATTTGGGATATGGATGTGGTCTGTTTGTAGTTAGGGTTGGGGCTTTGGTCTGTTTGTTGTGGGCAGTGTGGGGTTTAGTGGTTTTGGTTAGCTTAAACAGTAGGGGTTAGCTCTGTTTATTGTGATTAGGGTAGGGTGTGGTGTGGTTGCGGTTTGGGAGGTTTATCAAGTTGGGGTTGGGATTTGTGGTAATTAAGGTCGGGGCAGTTTTGTTTTTTGATGTTGGATTTCCCCCATTTTAGATCTGATTTAAGCCCTTTGGTAACTGAGTTTGTAGGGTTGTTATCCAGTGTTTTTCCCTCCTCTTCCTTTGTGAGGTTGTCCAGTTCATGTTGGTCTCCAACCCCATAAATTCCAGGGATTCAAGACCATGCTCCATGAAGTGTCGGGAGGTAGGTTTGTATACATCCTTTGTTCTAATAGCACTGAGGTGCCCTGTGAGCCTCATCCTTAGACTATTCCCTGTTTCTCCTACATACAAGATGTGGCATTGTTTGCATCGAATTGCATAAACAGCATTGTGCTGTTCACATGTAATTCTTTGTTTAATTAGGGCTGCTTTTCCTGTGTGTCTATTTTGTATCATTTTGCGGATTATTAGGTATTTACACGTCCCACATTTTGGGTTTGTGCAGTTCTGGGTTGTCTGTTTTCTTATCCTACTCCGAACCAGCATGTCGCGAAGGTTCCGAGTTCTTTTGTATGCCGACGTTATGTGGTATCGACTAAGTGTGTCAACATCCTCTTTTAGTTTCCCAAATTGGGTTTTAATCACTCCGTGTATTAGTTTGGTCATTGTATCGTATGTCGTTATCAGTGGTAGTCTTGCTACTTCTCTGTTTGGCCGTGGGCTATTCAGTCCCCTCAGGAAATCAGACTTAAGGTGCCTGAGGAACCTTTTTGTGTAACCTCTCTGTCTCAGTGCAGTAAATAGGGTTGTGGTGGCTTCCCTAAAGTCCTCTCCGTTTGTGCATATGCGGTGAAAACGTGTCAGTTGTGACTTCACCAGCCCCCGAAAGGTATGTTTTGGATGGTGGCTGTTTATGTGCAGGAGTGTGTGTGTGTCTGTTTCTTTAAAGAATACCTTTGTTGCTAGCTTGTGGCTGTTATTCTCCTGTTGTAATTTAAATACTGTGGTGTCCAGGAAATCCACACTTTCTCTATGTGTTGTAACTTTAAGTTTAATAGATTGGTGGTGACTGTTGAGAATACCTACAAATTCTTGCAATTCTGTTTCTGTGTGAGTCCAGACTCCCCATATGTCATCCAGGTATCTGTAATAACACATCGGGAGCTTGGAACACTTTTCAAAGACTGTGTTTTCCCAGTCTGCCATGTATATGTTTGCGTAGGCCGGGGCAAATTTCTTGCCCATAGCCGTGCCCTTAATCTGTAGGTAGAATTGCTCCTGGAATTCAAAGTCATTTTTTGTTAGTCCTAGGTGTAATAGCTGGATTATGGCTGCATCTGGTCTGTGGGGTTGGGGGAACTTTCTAAGGATATTTTCCACTGCCTGTATGCCTCTGTCTGTTTCTATGTTTGTGTATAGGCTTTCAATGTCCATGGTAAAGAGTATTGCGTTCGGGGGTACGGTCAGTGAGTTCACTATTTCTATGAAGTGGTAAGTGTCTTTAATGTAGCTAGGGTGCTTCTGTGATAAGGGGTTTAGGAATGAGTCAATGTATTCTGCTATCCTGTAGGATTCACTACCACAGTCTGACACAATGGGTCTTCCTGGTGGTATTTCTCCTGGTACAGTCCATGTGTCAGGGTGCTTGTGTATTTTGGGTAGTATGTAGAATTTTCTGGGTTGTGGTTGTTCCCCCCTTAGGTATTCCACTTGTTTCTGATTCAAGTGTTTAGATTTCTTTAGTTCTGTTAAAATGTTTCCAATCTCTTTTCGTGTGTCCTGGTAAATTGGTCCTGCTAATTTCGTGTAGTGGGCTGTATTATTAAGCTGTCTGTGAGCTTCAAGTAGATACTGTTGCCTATCCATGATCACTATACTACTGCCCTTATCTGCTGGTTTTATGATTATATCTAGATTGTTTCTAAGTTCTATGATTGCCCGTCTCTCTCTTCCAGTGAGGTTTTGCTTGTCTGTCTGTTTAGGGATTTTTTCAATTTGTGATTGAGTCTGTTTAATAAAGTTTAGGATTTCTGGCTCTATTTTATTGTTTGGTGGGGTCCATTCTGATGGTGGTGTAAAAGGTTGCTTGTCTGTTTCTGAATCGCTAAAGTAATCGGTCAGTTTTACTCTCCTGTAAAACCTTTTCAGATCTTCCTGAATTTGTACTTTACAATGTTTTGGGGTTGGAACAAATGTAAGGCCCTTGTTTAAAACCCTCTCCTGTACCTCTGTGGGGTTAAAGAGTTGGGAAATATTAATAACAGTTTTTCCCAGGTGTAATCTACCCTTCTCTTGGGTTAATGTCCTTTTTAGTTTAAAGACTTCATCCACTGGTTTATTATGTTATGGGCAGTGCTATCTGTCCAATGGATGTGGTCAGCCCCCACTTTAAAGGATCTAGCATTAATTGCTGGTATGTAATTCTGTTTTTTTATATGCTGGTTAATTCCTCTGATTGTATCCCTCTCTGTTTCTGGAAGTAAGTTACTGAAGTTAATTTCCGGCACCCAGATCTGAGCATTTGGGAATGTGCTCTTAGCCAATTTAAGTAATGACTGCAGTTGCTTGGTTGCAGTCAGTGGTCTCTGCGTTCGATTATTAATGCCAACTGAGAGCACCACCTTTTTGGTCTCCGGACAGGGTTCCAATTTGTCCAGAATTGCTGTGACATGAATGAATTTAGCTCCTGGAAAGCTATCAATTTGGGTGGTGGGATTTGGGCATCTTTTTATCTTGGAGAGGTTGGAATCTCCTATTATTAAAATTGATTTTCTGGGTTCCAATTTCCAGGTAATGTTTTTTCGGCTGGTGTTGGGGTGCCTCGTCACTCTCTGTGCATCTTCCCCTTCAGAGTCAGGTTCTGCCCCTGTTGGTGTGTTTTCTGTTTCTATGTCTGCTACCCCTGCCTCCCCTATTGTGTTCCCTACCTCGGCTTCAGCTATTTCTGCCTCTCCTACTGTGTTGTCTGTCTGGGCTCTCATTGTTCCTGTCCTCATTTCTGTGTCTATTGGGTTTACCTGTCCGGTCTGGTCGCTCCTTTGTTTCTGTGGAAGGGGTTGTTTTGTGACACTGATCTCGGGCTCTAGAACTGCTGTATTTCTTGGGGTGGTTGGTTTGGTACAGTCTTTCTTTTGTCTCTGTGGGAGCGGTTGGTACATGACCCTGGTTTTGGGGTACAGGAATGTTGTGCATGGATTTGTCCCTGGTGTAGGAGGGGTTCTCCCTTCTGTTTGTTTTGGGTCTGAGGAATCCCTAGTGATTTGGTTTAATACGGTCTGATGTTGGTTCCCCATGTAGTGCTGGGGTCTACGTGGCTCAGGCTCTTGAGAGCCAAGTGTGATGTCCAGGTCCCTAATGATGGCCACATTGGAAATCCTGGTCCTTGGCCTGTGGGGTGGGGTAGGGCTAGTCGCCGCCCTGGATGGCGGGGAAGGGGGGGTCACTGCCCTGGACCGCAAGGAAGGGGGGGTTTCAGTGGTCTGCTGGTGGTGTGATGAAGTCGGGGTCGCTGGCCCACGGGGTGGGGGGGTCTGTCGGTGGCGTGACGAAGTCATGGCAGCTGGCTCAAAGGGTGGGGGTGTGTGTTGGTGGTGTGACGAAGTCGTGGCAACTGGTGCAAGGGGTGGGGGGGTCCATCGGTGGCATGACGAAGTCATGGCAGCTGGCTCCAAGGGTGGGGGGGTGTGTTGGTGGTGTGACGAAGTCGTGGCAACTGGTGCAAGGGGTGGGGGGGTCTGCCGGTGGCGTGCTGAAGTCATGGCAGCTGGCTCAAAGGGTGGGGGGGTGTGTCGGTGGCTTGACGAGGTTGTGGCAGTTGGCTCACGGGGTGGGGGTGTCCGTCGGTGGCGTGACAAAGTCGTGGCAGCTGGCCCACGGGGTGGGGGGGGGTTTTCAGTCCGTCTGCGGCATGAGGGGGCTGTGATCGCAGGCTGGTGGAACAAGGCTGCCCAGGTATTTGGCCTATGGCGTGGGGGCGTCCTAGTCCGTATGCCGGTCCGCTGTTCTGTCCTCAATTGTGTGCTGGTCCCTTGCTCTGTCAACCGTGATGCTAATCCCACCACATGTCTCTTTGCCTCATCAATTGATTGAATTTTGAATTTATGTCTAAGACTCTTTTTAATCCAATTAGTGGCTTTCGCCATCATTTCTTCCAGGCGCTCTGTCACTGCAGCCTGAGCAAATTCATTTTCTAATTCTTCCAGGTTTGTTGTATAGTGCTCAATTAGAATCTGTCTGGTCTGTTTTGCCCAATTTTCTGAATTCAAAGCCAATTTGGTTAGGGTTTCCTGTGACGGTTTTGCCGGTTTTATAAAGCATGTTAGTTTATCAGCTTGTTTTAAGATGCCCTTAGGGGGCTGATTCTGGCCCTTTAAGAATATTAGATGGTGGATTGTCTGGAAAATTCTATAAATTATTCTCACTGTTGTAGCAAATTCATCCCTGGCTACGGGGAGACACCTATGTGTACCAGGGTCCGACCTCATATGCGTACGGTTGTCAGACAACCTGCATGTGTTCCGCATAGTGTTAGCCATTCCCTGGGTGTAGAAAGGTGCAAAAGGTTTTAAAAGATGTTACTAGCTTCTATTTGGTAATAGAGGTCCCCGCTAGTAACTGTAATCTCACCCCACGGTGGCTCCCTGGCTCAGATGGTCTCCTGCCTGGGACTGCGTCCTCCAAACACTCCCCAGCTCAGCCGGCTGTCCCGCCTGGAAAGGCTCTTTTTCCACCGGTCTCACCTCCCCTCCGGTGGCTCTCTGGCTTCGATGGTTCTCTGCCTGCAACAGTACTATCCAAAAACTCTTTCGTTCAGTAAGTTCTCCGGCCTGGAATCTTTTTTTCTCCGACGTTTCGCTTATCCTTAAGCTTCATCAGGGAGAAAGGATTTTAACGTTGTTTACAGTTGCTTATAAGTACGGAGCCTTGGACTGGCCCCTCCCCTGTGTGCTACTGTTGGCTGAAGTTTTGTTCCCGCCCACAAGCAGGCTAGCCTTGACCTGGGATTGGTTAGAATTTCTGTCCTGTATGTAATGAGTCCTGTCTCATGCAGGGCTGGCCCCGCCCCCTTCGCTCCACGTGTTCGTTATTTTTAAGTTATATTTTTTTAACCTAATGTTTTAATGTTCCTTTAGTTTATCTTAGATGTTTGGGGTTATTTTTTTTGAGGTAATGTTTTTAAAAATATTGCTTTTTAACCTTTGAATCTGTTTTAATGCTCCAGGTCATTCTGGCGCCACGGAGTCTGACTGTCTGCTGACCCCGGGGCTTGATTACCTGTCCGCCTCACCTCATTTTTTAAGATAAAAACATGAAGCTACTTCTCCAAACCCCCACCTCCGGCTATGCCTTTTAATTATGAGGGTATTTTAAACAATTAATTAAACTTCCCACCGATTTCCTCCTTTTTAAACCCGGTCGCTCGTTAAACGAAACTCAATCTCCCAGAATGCCTCACGCGTCGCTCGCTTTTCAGCGGCCGCGCAGAAAAAAACCGATTTCCAAGGTCCGATTCCCCCAAAAAAACTCCCGAATCCGCCGCCACCCACCCCCCCGGGGGGAGAGGAGGGGGAAAGAAAGGTCCCCCAGCCCCAAAAAACCAAAGTAAACCCTTTTATTTAAGAGCGTTGCCCTCGTGTTTGACCCGAGAGAACTCCATATCCCAGAATGCCTCACGCGGCGCTCGCTTTTCAGCGGCCGCGTGGAACAAAATTTTGATTTCCAAGGTCCGATTCCCCATAAAAACTCCCGTAACCGCTGCCACCCGCCCCCCGGGGGGAGAGGAGGGGGAAAGAAAGGTCCCCCAGCCCCAGAGAGACCAAGTAAACCCTTTTATTTACGGGTCTTGCCCTCGTGTTTGACCCGAGAGAACTCCATATCCCAGAATGCCTCACGCGGCGCTCGCTTTTCAGTCGCTGAGAAAAAAACCCGATTTCAAAGATAAAAATCACCCGGTGAACGCTCAAAATCTAAAGACTAGATAAAGTTATCGGATTCTCACCCGTGTCCCCAACTCCTCCAGATCCCCGGGGAAAGGGTTTCTTTTAAAAAAACCGAGGTCGATATCCAGCAGCTCCCTGCTGTCGCGTTCCCCGCAGCACCAGGCATCTCTTAAAGGGGCCGTCCCCGCAGCACCAGGCATCTCTTAAAGGGGCCGTCCCCGCATCCATGTCCAGAGACCGTGTCTATGGGAACTACAACTTTTTTAAAAAATATGTAATCTTTTGTGCCCTTATTGCTGTCCCAAACCTCGTGGGGGGGGGGGGGGTTTGGGAAGATGAGTTCCATGTCTGTCAGACCCACATTTCCAGCCATGCTTTATTTTAAGTGCACCTTTTAAATATTTTAGATTTTAAAATTTAAAAAAACCTCCTTGGTGCTCCCTATTTTTATAAGTTGCTTGCTGCTTTTTTTGTGGGGGGGGCAAAAGGGGAACAAAAAGTTATTTAACCATCTACCTCACTGATCAAGTTTAGATTTAAGGTATTTGCAAGATATATTCTCTGGGTTTTCTTTTCTTGGCATTTATATCTTTTTTTGTCTGTGGTAATGCAAAGCGTGTCACTCCTGAATGTTAGGTTGTATGGTGTGGGCAGGAGGGTAGTTACACCCTCTTGTGTTCGTATTCTCACTCATCCCTTGAGCTTCTTGTCACTTATACCTGCCACTTTTGGTTGGCCCACGCTTTACCTTACCACCTGGCTTCTTTTTCTTGCCGATCGCTTCTTAGTAATTTCTTGATCCGTAATCCTTTGATCCCCCTCTGGGGTTATAATCAGTTCCTGGGTTTTGCCAATTTATGGCCTCTATGTCGTATTTAGTTATTATTATTGGTGTTGGAACTCTACCCTTTATTTTACGTAGTGTTAGGGTTATGTTGTATTGAGGTTGGGGGGTTCAGGTTAGGGTTAGGGTTGCTGCACTGGGGTTAGTGTTGGGGTTAGGTGAGGGTCAGGGTCGCAGTTAGGTTCAGGGCTATATTGGGGTTAGGTTGGGGTGCATCAGGGTTAGGGTTAGGTGTTTAGGGGTGGGGTGGGGTTAGGGTTATGTTTTAGGGGTAGGGTTGGGTGCATCAGGGTTAGGGTTAGGTGTTTAGGGGTAGGGTAGGGTGCATCAGGGTTAGGGTTAGGTGTTTAGGGGTAGGGTAGGGTGCATCAGGGTTAGGGTCCAGGGTCAGAGTTGTGATTAGATTCAGGGCTGGGGGGTTGGAGTTATGGGTTAGGGTTGCATTAGGGGTAGGGTTAAGTGAGGGTCAGGGTTTAGGAGTAGGGTGGGGTGTGTTAGGCTTAGATTTTAGGGGTGGGGTGGGAGATTAGGTTTGCTGTATTAGAGTTACGGTTAGGCTTTAGGGGTAGAGTGGGGTGCATTTGGAGAGTTGTGATTAGATTCAGGGCTGGGGGGTTGGAGTTATGGGTTAGGGTTGCATTAGGGGTAGGGTTAAGTGAGGGTCAGGGTCTAGGAGTAGGGTGGGGTGTGTTAGGCTTAGATTTTAGGGGTGGGGTGGGAGATTAGGTTTGCTGTATTAGAGTTACGGTTAGGCTTTAGGGGTAGAGTGGGGTGCATTTGGAGAGTTGTGATTAGATTCAGGGCTGGGGGGTTGGAGTTATGGGTTAGGGTTGCATTAGGGGTAGGGTTAAGTGAGGGTCAGGGTTTAGGAGTAGGGTGGGGTGTGTTAGGCTTAGATTTTAGGGGTGGGGTGGGAGATTAGGTTTGCTGTATTAGAGTTACGGTTAGGCTTTAGGGGTAGAGTGGGGTGCATTTGGAGAGTTGTGATTAGATTCAGGGCTGGGGGGTTGGAGTTATGGGTTAGGGTTGCATTAGGGGTAGGGTTAAGTGAGGGTCAGGGTTTAGGAGTAGGGTGGGGTGTGTTAGGCTTAGATTTTAGGGGTGGGGTGGGAGATTAGGTTTGCTGTATTAGAGTTACGGTTAGGCTTTAGGGGTAGAGTGGGGTGCATTTGGAGAGTTGTGATTAGATTCAGGGCTGGGGGGTTGGAGTTATGGGTTAGGGTTGCATTAGGGGTAGGGTTAAGTGAGGGTCAGGGTTTAGGAGTAGGGTGGGGTGTGTTAGGCTTAGATTTTAGGGGTGGGGTGGGAGATTAGGTTTGCTGTATTAGAGTTACGGTTAGGCTTTAGGGGTAGAGTGGGGTGCATTTGGAGAGTTGTGATTAGATTCAGGGCTGGGGGGTTGGAGTTATGGGTTAGGGTTGCATTAGGGGTAGGGTTAAGTGAGGGTCAGGGTTTAGGAGTAGGGTGGGGTGTGTTAGGCTTAGATTTTAGGGGTGGGGTGGGAGATTAGGTTTGCTGTATTAGAGTTACGGTTAGGCTTTAGGGGTAGAGTGGGGTGCATTTGGAGTTAGGATTTGGGATATGGATGTGGTCTGTTTGTAGTTAGGGTTGGGGCTTTGGTCTGTTTGTTGTGGGCAGTGTGGGGTTTAGTGGTTTTGGTTAGCTTAAACAGTAGGGGTTAGCTCTGTTTATTGTGATTAGGGTAGGGTGTGGTGTGGTTGCGGTTTGGGAGGTTTATCAAGTTGGGGTTGGGATTTGTGGTAATTAAGGTCGGGGCAGTTTTGTTTTTTGATGTTGGATTTCCCCCATTTTAGATCTGATTTAAGCCCTTTGGTAACTGAGTTTGTAGGGTTGTTATCCAGTGTTTTTCCCTCCTCTTCCTTTGTGAGGTTGTCCAGTTCATGTTGGTCTCCAACCCCATAAATTCCAGGGATTCAAGACCATGCTCCATGAAGTGTCGGGAGGTAGGTTTGTATACATCCTTTGTTCTAATAGCACTGAGGTGCCCTGTGAGCCTCATCCTTAGACTATTCCCTGTTTCTCCTACATACAAGATGTGGCATTGTTTGCATCGAATTGCATAAACAGCATTGTGCTGTTCACATGTAATTCTTTGTTTAATTAGGGCTGCTTTTCCTGTGTGTCTATTTTGTATCATTTTGCGGATTATTAGGTATTTACACGTCCCACATTTTGGGTTTGTGCAGTTCTGGGTTGTCTGTTTTCTTATCCTACTCCGAACCAGCATGTCGCGAAGGTTCCGAGTTCTTTTGTATGCCGACGTTATGTGGTATCGACTAAGTGTGTCAACATCCTCTTTTAGTTTCCCAAATTGGGTTTTAATCACTCCGTGTATTAGTTTGGTCATTGTATCGTATGTCGTTATCAGTGGTAGTCTTGCTACTTCTCTGTTTGGCCGTGGGCTATTCAGTCCCCTCAGGAAATCAGACTTAAGGTGCCTGAGGAACCTTTTTGTGTAACCTCTCTGTCTCAGTGCAGTAAATAGGGTTGTGGTGGCTTCCCTAAAGTCCTCTCCGTTTGTGCATATGCGGTGAAAACGTGTCAGTTGTGACTTCACCAGCCCCCGAAAGGTATGTTTTGGATGGTGGCTGTTTATGTGCAGGAGTGTGTGTGTGTCTGTTTCTTTAAAGAATACCTTTGTTGCTAGCTTGTGGCTGTTATTCTCCTGTTGTAATTTAAATACTGTGGTGTCCAGGAAATCCACACTTTCTCTATGTGTTGTAACTTTAAGTTTAATAGATTGGTGGTGACTGTTGAGAATACCTACAAATTCTTGCAATTCTGTTTCTGTGTGAGTCCAGACTCCCCATATGTCATCCAGGTATCTGTAATAACACATCGGGAGCTTGGAACACTTTTCAAAGACTGTGTTTTCCCAGTCTGCCATGTATATGTTTGCGTAGGCCGGGGCAAATTTCTTGCCCATAGCCGTGCCCTTAATCTGTAGGTAGAATTGCTCCTGGAATTCAAAGTCATTTTTTGTTAGTCCTAGGTGTAATAGCTGGATTATGGCTGCATCTGGTCTGTGGGGTTGGGGGAACTTTCTAAGGATATTTTCCACTGCCTGTATGCCTCTGTCTGTTTCTATGTTTGTGTATAGGCTTTCAATGTCCATGGTAAAGAGTATTGCGTTCGGGGGTACGGTCAGTGAGTTCACTATTTCTATGAAGTGGTAAGTGTCTTTAATGTAGCTAGGGTGCTTCTGTGATAAGGGGTTTAGGAATGAGTCAATGTATTCTGCTATCCTGTAGGATTCACTACCACAGTCTGACACAATGGGTCTTCCTGGTGGTATTTCTCCTGGTACAGTCCATGTGTCAGGGTGCTTGTGTATTTTGGGTAGTATGTAGAATTTTCTGGGTTGTGGTTGTTCCCCCCTTAGGTATTCCACTTGTTTCTGATTCAAGTGTTTAGATTTCTTTAGTTCTGTTAAAATGTTTCCAATCTCTTTTCGTGTGTCCTGGTAAATTGGTCCTGCTAATTTCGTGTAGTGGGCTGTATTATTAAGCTGTCTGTGAGCTTCAAGTAGATACTGTTGCCTATCCATGATCACTATACTACTGCCCTTATCTGCTGGTTTTATGATTATATCTAGATTGTTTCTAAGTTCTATGATTGCCCGTCTCTCTCTTCCAGTGAGGTTTTGCTTGTCTGTCTGTTTAGGGATTTTTTCAATTTGTGATTGAGTCTGTTTAATAAAGTTTAGGATTTCTGGCTCTATTTTATTGTTTGGTGGGGTCCATTCTGATGGTGGTGTAAAAGGTTGCTTGTCTGTTTCTGAATCGCTAAAGTAATCGGTCAGTTTTACTCTCCTGTAAAACCTTTTCAGATCTTCCTGAATTTGTACTTTACAATGTTTTGGGGTTGGAACAAATGTAAGGCCCTTGTTTAAAACCCTCTCCTGTACCTCTGTGGGGTTAAAGAGTTGGGAAATATTAATAACAGTTTTTCCCAGGTGTAATCTACCCTTCTCTTGGGTTAATGTCCTTTTTAGTTTAAAGACTTCATCCACTGGTTTATTATGTTATGGGCAGTGCTATCTGTCCAATGGATGTGGTCAGCCCCCACTTTAAAGGATCTAGCATTAATTGCTGGTATGTAATTCTGTTTTTTTATATGCTGGTTAATTCCTCTGATTGTATCCCTCTCTGTTTCTGGAAGTAAGTTACTGAAGTTAATTTCCGGCACCCAGATCTGAGCATTTGGGAATGTGCTCTTAGCCAATTTAAGTAATGACTGCAGTTGCTTGGTTGCAGTCAGTGGTCTCTGCGTTCGATTATTAATGCCAACTGAGAGCACCACCTTTTTGGTCTCCGGACAGGGTTCCAATTTGTCCAGAATTGCTGTGACATGAATGAATTTAGCTCCTGGAAAGCTATCAATTTGGGTGGTGGGATTTGGGCATCTTTTTATCTTGGAGAGGTTGGAATCTCCTATTATTAAAATTGATTTTCTGGGTTCCAATTTCCAGGTAATGTTTTTTCGGCTGGTGTTGGGGTGCCTCGTCACTCTCTGTGCATCTTCCCCTTCAGAGTCAGGTTCTGCCCCTGTTGGTGTGTTTTCTGTTTCTATGTCTGCTACCCCTGCCTCCCCTATTGTGTTCCCTACCTCGGCTTCAGCTATTTCTGCCTCTCCTACTGTGTTGTCTGTCTGGGCTCTCATTGTTCCTGTCCTCATTTCTGTGTCTATTGGGTTTACCTGTCCGGTCTGGTCGCTCCTTTGTTTCTGTGGAAGGGGTTGTTTTGTGACACTGATCTCGGGCTCTAGAACTGCTGTATTTCTTGGGGTGGTTGGTTTGGTACAGTCTTTCTTTTGTCTCTGTGGGAGCGGTTGGTACATGACCCTGGTTTTGGGGTACAGGAATGTTGTGCATGGATTTGTCCCTGGTGTAGGAGGGGTTCTCCCTTCTGTTTGTTTTGGGTCTGAGGAATCCCTAGTGATTTGGTTTAATACGGTCTGATGTTGGTTCCCCATGTAGTGCTGGGGTCTACGTGGCTCAGGCTCTTGAGAGCCAAGTGTGATGTCCAGGTCCCTAATGATGGCCACATTGGAAATCCTGGTCCTTGGCCTGTGGGGTGGGGTAGGGCTAGTCGCCGCCCTGGATGGCGGGGAAGGGGGGGTCACTGCCCTGGACCGCAAGGAAGGGGGGGTTTCAGTGGTCTGCTGGTGGTGTGATGAAGTCGGGGTCGCTGGCCCACGGGGTGGGGGGGTCTGTCGGTGGCGTGACGAAGTCATGGCAGCTGGCTCAAAGGGTGGGGGTGTGTGTTGGTGGTGTGACGAAGTCGTGGCAACTGGTGCAAGGGGTGGGGGGGTCCATCGGTGGCATGACGAAGTCATGGCAGCTGGCTCCAAGGGTGGGGGGGTGTGTTGGTGGTGTGACGAAGTCGTGGCAACTGGTGCAAGGGGTGGGGGGGTCTGCCGGTGGCGTGCTGAAGTCATGGCAGCTGGCTCAAAGGGTGGGGGGGTGTGTCGGTGGCTTGACGAGGTTGTGGCAGTTGGCTCACGGGGTGGGGGTGTCCGTCGGTGGCGTGACAAAGTCGTGGCAGCTGGCCCACGGGGTGGGGGGGGGTTTTCAGTCCGTCTGCGGCATGAGGGGGCTGTGATCGCAGGCTGGTGGAACAAGGCTGCCCAGGTATTTGGCCTATGGCGTGGGGGCGTCCTAGTCCGTATGCCGGTCCGCTGTTCTGTCCTCAATTGTGTGCTGGTCCCTTGCTCTGTCAACCGTGATGCTAATCCCACCACATGTCTCTTTGCCTCATCAATTGATTGAATTTTGAATTTATGTCTAAGACTCTTTTTAATCCAATTAGTGGCTTTCGCCATCATTTCTTCCAGGCGCTCTGTCACTGCAGCCTGAGCAAATTCATTTTCTAATTCTTCCAGGTTTGTTGTATAGTGCTCAATTAGAATCTGTCTGGTCTGTTTTGCCCAATTTTCTGAATTCAAAGCCAATTTGGTTAGGGTTTCCTGTGACGGTTTTGCCGGTTTTATAAAGCATGTTAGTTTATCAGCTTGTTTTAAGATGCCCTTAGGGGGCTGATTCTGGCCCTTTAAGAATATTAGATGGTGGATTGTCTGGAAAATTCTATAAATTATTCTCACTGTTGTAGCAAATTCATCCCTGGCTACGGGGAGACACCTATGTGTACCAGGGTCCGACCTCATATGCGTACGGTTGTCAGACAACCTGCATGTGTTCCGCATAGTGTTAGCCATTCCCTGGGTGTAGAAAGGTGCAAAAGGTTTTAAAAGATGTTACTAGCTTCTATTTGGTAATAGAGGTCCCCGCTAGTAACTGTAATCTCACCCCACGGTGGCTCCCTGGCTCAGATGGTCTCCTGCCTGGGACTGCGTCCTCCAAACACTCCCCAGCTCAGCCGGCTGTCCCGCCTGGAAAGGCTCTTTTTCCACCGGTCTCACCTCCCCTCCGGTGGCTCTCTGGCTTCGATGGTTCTCTGCCTGCAACAGTACTATCCAAAAACTCTTTCGTTCAGTAAGTTCTCCGGCCTGGAATCTTTTTTTCTCCGACGTTTCGCTTATCCTTAAGCTTCATCAGGGAGAAAGGATTTTAACGTTGTTTACAGTTGCTTATAAGTACGGAGCCTTGGACTGGCCCCTCCCCTGTGTGCTACTGTTGGCTGAAGTTTTGTTCCCGCCCACAAGCAGGCTAGCCTTGACCTGGGATTGGTTAGAATTTCTGTCCTGTATGTAATGAGTCCTGTCTCATGCAGGGCTGGCCCCGCCCCCTTCGCTCCACGTGTTCGTTATTTTTAAGTTATATTTTTTTAACCTAATGTTTTAATGTTCCTTTAGTTTATCTTAGATGTTTGGGGTTATTTTTTTTGAGGTAATGTTTTTAAAAATATTGCTTTTTAACCTTTGAATCTGTTTTAATGCTCCAGGTCATTCTGGCGCCACGGAGTCTGACTGTCTGCTGACCCCGGGGCTTGATTACCTGTCCGCCTCACCTCATTTTTTAAGATAAAAACATGAAGCTACTTCTCCAAACCCCCACCTCCGGCTATGCCTTTTAATTATGAGGGTATTTTAAACAATTAATTAAACTTCCCACCGATTTCCTCCTTTTTAAACCCGGTCGCTCGTTAAACGAAACTCAATCTCCCAGAATGCCTCACGCGTCGCTCGCTTTTCAGCGGCCGCGCAGAAAAAAACCGATTTCCAAGGTCCGATTCCCCCAAAAAAACTCCCGAATCCGCCGCCACCCACCCCCCCGGGGGGAGAGGAGGGGGAAAGAAAGGTCCCCCAGCCCCAAAAAACCAAAGTAAACCCTTTTATTTAAGAGCGTTGCCCTCGTGTTTGACCCGAGAGAACTCCATATCCCAGAATGCCTCACGCGGCGCTCGCTTTTCAGCGGCCGCGTGGAACAAAATTTTGATTTCCAAGGTCCGATTCCCCATAAAAACTCCCGTAACCGCTGCCACCCGCCCCCCGGGGGGAGAGGAGGGGGAAAGAAAGGTCCCCCAGCCCCAGAGAGACCAAGTAAACCCTTTTATTTACGGGTCTTGCCCTCGTGTTTGACCCGAGAGAACTCCATATCCCAGAATGCCTCACGCGGCGCTCGCTTTTCAGTCGCTGAGAAAAAAACCCGATTTCAAAGATAAAAATCACCCGGTGAACGCTCAAAATCTAAAGACTAGATAAAGTTATCGGATTCTCACCCGTGTCCCCAACTCCTCCAGATCCCCGGGGAAAGGGTTTCTTTTAAAAAAACCGAGGTCGATATCCAGCAGCTCCCTGCTGTCGCGTTCCCCGCAGCACCAGGCATCTCTTAAAGGGGCCGTCCCCGCAGCACCAGGCATCTCTTAAAGGGGCCGTCCCCGCATCCATGTCCAGAGACCGTGTCTATGGGAACTACAACTTTTTTAAAAAATATGTAATCTTTTGTGCCCTTATTGCTGTCCCAAACCTCGTGGGGGGGGGGGGGGTTTGGGAAGATGAGTTCCATGTCTGTCAGACCCACATTTCCAGCCATGCTTTATTTTAAGTGCACCTTTTAAATATTTTAGATTTTAAAATTTAAAAAAACCTCCTTGGTGCTCCCTATTTTTATAAGTTGCTTGCTGCTTTTTTTGTGGGGGGGGCAAAAGGGGAACAAAAAGTTATTTAACCATCTACCTCACTGATCAAGTTTAGATTTAAGGTATTTGCAAGATATATTCTCTGGGTTTTCTTTTCTTGGCATTTATATCTTTTTTTGTCTGTGGTAATGCAAAGCGTGTCACTCCTGAATGTTAGGTTGTATGGTGTGGGCAGGAGGGTAGTTACACCCTCTTGTGTTCGTATTCTCACTCATCCCTTGAGCTTCTTGTCACTTATACCTGCCACTTTTGGTTGGCCCACGCTTTACCTTACCACCTGGCTTCTTTTTCTTGCCGATCGCTTCTTAGTAATTTCTTGATCCGTAATCCTTTGATCCCCCTCTGGGGTTATAATCAGTTCCTGGGTTTTGCCAATTTATGGCCTCTATGTCGTATTTAGTTATTATTATTGGTGTTGGAACTCTACCCTTTATTTTACGTAGTGTTAGGGTTATGTTGTATTGAGGTTGGGGGGTTCAGGTTAGGGTTAGGGTTGCTGCACTGGGGTTAGTGTTGGGGTTAGGTGAGGGTCAGGGTCGCAGTTAGGTTCAGGGCTATATTGGGGTTAGGTTGGGGTGCATCAGGGTTAGGGTTAGGTGTTTAGGGGTGGGGTGGGGTTAGGGTTATGTTTTAGGGGTAGGGTTGGGTGCATCAGGGTTAGGGTTAGGTGTTTAGGGGTAGGGTAGGGTGCATCAGGGTTAGGGTTAGGTGTTTAGGGGTAGGGTAGGGTGCATCAGGGTTAGGGTCCAGGGTCAGAGTTGTGATTAGATTCAGGGCTGGGGGGTTGGAGTTATGGGTTAGGGTTGCATTAGGGGTAGGGTTAAGTGAGGGTCAGGGTTTAGGAGTAGGGTGGGGTGTGTTAGGCTTAGATTTTAGGGGTGGGGTGGGAGATTAGGTTTGCTGTATTAGAGTTACGGTTAGGCTTTAGGGGTAGAGTGGGGTGCATTTGGAGAGTTGTGATTAGATTCAGGGCTGGGGGGTTGGAGTTATGGGTTAGGGTTGCATTAGGGGTAGGGTTAAGTGAGGGTCAGGGTCTAGGAGTAGGGTGGGGTGTGTTAGGCTTAGATTTTAGGGGTGGGGTGGGAGATTAGGTTTGCTGTATTAGAGTTACGGTTAGGCTTTAGGGGTAGAGTGGGGTGCATTTGGAGAGTTGTGATTAGATTCAGGGCTGGGGGGTTGGAGTTATGGGTTAGGGTTGCATTAGGGGTAGGGTTAAGTGAGGGTCAGGGTTTAGGAGTAGGGTGGGGTGTGTTAGGCTTAGATTTTAGGGGTGGGGTGGGAGATTAGGTTTGCTGTATTAGAGTTACGGTTAGGCTTTAGGGGTAGAGTGGGGTGCATTTGGAGAGTTGTGATTAGATTCAGGGCTGGGGGGTTGGAGTTATGGGTTAGGGTTGCATTAGGGGTAGGGTTAAGTGAGGGTCAGGGTTTAGGAGTAGGGTGGGGTGTGTTAGGCTTAGATTTTAGGGGTGGGGTGGGAGATTAGGTTTGCTGTATTAGAGTTACGGTTAGGCTTTAGGGGTAGAGTGGGGTGCATTTGGAGAGTTGTGATTAGATTCAGGGCTGGGGGGTTGGAGTTATGGGTTAGGGTTGCATTAGGGGTAGGGTTAAGTGAGGGTCAGGGTTAGGGTTAGGGTTAGGGTTAGGGTTAGGGTTAGGGTTAGGGTTAGGGTTAGGGTTAGGGTTAGGGTTAGGGTTAGGGTTAGGGTTAGGGTTAGGGTTAGGGTTAGGGTTAGGGTTAGGGTTAGGGTTAGGGTTAGGGTTAGGGTTAGGGTTAGGGTTAGGGTTAGGGTTAGGGTTAGGGTTAGGGTTAGGGTTAGGGTTAGGGTTAGGGTTAGGGTTAGGGTTAGGGTTAGGGTTAGGGTTAGGGTTAGGGTTAGGGTTAGGGTTAGGGTTAGGGTTAGGGTTAGGGTTAGGGTTAGGGTTAGGGTTAGGGTTAGGGTTAGGGTTAGGGTTAGGGTTAGGGTTAGGGTTAGGGTTAGGGTTAGGGTTAGGGTTAGGGTTAGGGTTAGGGTTAGGGTTAGGGTTAGGGTTAGGGTTAGGGTTAGGGTTAGGGTTAGGGTTAGGGTTAGGGTTAGGGTTAGGGTTAGGGTTAGGGTTAGGGTTAGGGTTAGGGTTAGGGTTAGGGTTAGGGTTAGGGTTAGGGTTAGGGTTAGGGTTAGGGTTAGGGTTAGGGTTAGGGTTAGGGTTAGGGTTAGGGTTAGGGTTAGGGTTAGGGTTAGGGTTAGGGTTAGGGTTAGGGTTAGGGTTAGGGTTAGGGTTAGGGTTAGGGTTAGGGTTAGGGTTAGGGTTAGGGTTAGGGTTAGGGTTAGGGTTAGGGTTAGGGTTAGGGTTAGGGTTAGGGTTAGGGTTAGGGTTAGGGTTAGGGTTAGGGTTAGGGTTAGGGTTAGGGTTAGGGTTAGGGTTAGGGTTAGGGTTAGGGTTAGGGTTAGGGTTAGGGTTAGGGTTAGGGTTAGGGTTAGGGTTAGGGTTAGGGTTAGGGTTAGGGTTAGGGTTAGGGTTAGGGTTAGGGTTAGGGTTAGGGTTAGGGTTAGGGTTAGGGTTAGGGTTAGGGTTAGGGTTAGGGTTAGGGTTAGGGTTAGGGTTAGGGTTAGGGTTAGGGTTAGGGTTAGGGTTAGGGTTAGGGTTAGGGTTAGGGTTAGGGTTAGGGTTAGGGTTAGGGTTAGGGTTAGGGTTAGGGTTAGGGTTAGGGTTAGGGTTAGGGTTAGGGTTAGGGTTAGGGTTAGGGTTAGGGTTAGGGTTAGGGTTAGGGTTAGGGTTAGGGTTAGGGTTAGGGTTAGGGTTAGGGTTAGGGTTAGGGTTAGGGTTAGGGTTAGGGTTAGGGTTAGGGTTAGGGTTAGGGTTAGGGTTAGGGTTAGGGTTAGGGTTAGGGTTAGGGTTAGGGTTAGGGTTAGGGTTAGGGTTAGGGTTAGGGTTAGGGTTAGGGTTAGGGTTAGGGTTAGGGTTAGGGTTAGGGTTAGGGTTAGGGTTAGGGTTAGGGTTAGGGTTAGGGTTAGGGTTAGGGTTAGGGTTAGGGTTAGGGTTAGGGTTAGGGTTAGGGTTAGGGTTAGGGTTAGGGTTAGGGTTAGGGTTAGGGTTAGGGTTAGGGTTAGGGTTAGGGTTAGGGTTAGGGTTAGGGTTAGGGTTAGGGTTAGGGTTAGGGTTAGGGTTAGGGTTAGGGTTAGGGTTAGGGTTAGGGTTAGGGTTAGGGTTAGGGTTAGGGTTAGGGTTAGGGTTAGGGTTAGGGTTAGGGTTAGGGTTAGGGTTAGGGTTAGGGTTAGGGTTAGGGTTAGGGTTAGGGTTAGGGTTAGGGTTAGGGTTAGGGTTAGGGTTAGGGTTAGGGTTAGGGTTAGGGTTAGGGTTAGGGTTAGGGTTAGGGTTAGGGTTAGGGTTAGGGTTAGGGTTAGGGTTAGGGTTAGGGTTAGGGTTAGGGTTAGGGTTAGGGTTAGGGTTAGGGTTAGGGTTAGGGTTAGGGTTAGGGTTAGGGTTAGGGTTAGGGTTAGGGTTAGGGTTAGGGTTAGGGTTAGGGTTAGGGTTAGGGTTAGGGTTAGGGTTAGGGTTAGGGTTAGGGTTAGGGTTAGGGTTAGGGTTAGGGTTAGGGTTAGGGTTAGGGTTAGGGTTAGGGTTAGGGTTAGGGTTAGGGTTAGGGTTAGGGTTAGGGTTAGGGTTAGGGTTAGGGTTAGGGTTAGGGTTAGGGTTAGGGTTAGGGTTAGGGTTAGGGTTAGGGTTAGGGTTAGGGTTAGGGTTAGGGTTAGGGTTAGGGTTAGGGTTAGGGTTAGGGTTAGGGTTAGGGTTAGGGTTAGGGTTAGGGTTAGGGTTAGGGTTAGGGTTAGGGTTAGGGTTAGGGTTAGGGTTAGGGTTAGGGTTAGGGTTAGGGTTAGGGTTAGGGTTAGGGTTAGGGTTAGGGTTAGGGTTAGGGTTAGGGTTAGGGTTAGGGTTAGGGTTAGGGTTAGGGTTAGGGTTAGGGTTAGGGTTAGGGTTAGGGTTAGGGTTAGGGTTAGGGTTAGGGTTAGGGTTAGGGTTAGGGTTAGGGTTAGGGTTAGGGTTAGGGTTAGGGTTAGGGTTAGGGTTAGGGTTAGGGTTAGGGTTAGGGTTAGGGTTAGGGTTAGGGTTAGGGTTAGGGTTAGGGTTAGGGTTAGGGTTAGGGTTAGGGTTAGGGTTAGGGTTAGGGTTAGGGTTAGGGTTAGGGTTAGGGTTAGGGTTAGGGTTAGGGTTAGGGTTAGGGTTAGGGTTAGGGTTAGGGTTAGGGTTAGGGTTAGGGTTAGGGTTAGGGTTAGGGTTAGGGTTAGGGTTAGGGTTAGGGTTAGGGTTAGGGTTAGGGTTAGGGTTAGGGTTAGGGTTAGGGTTAGGGTTAGGGTTAGGGTTAGGGTTAGGGTTAGGGTTAGGGTTAGGGTTAGGGTTAGGGTTAGGGTTAGGGTTAGGGTTAGGGTTAGGGTTAGGGTTAGGGTTAGGGTTAGGGTTAGGGTTAGGGTTAGGGTTAGGGTTAGGGTTAGGGTTAGGGTTAGGGTTAGGGTTAGGGTTAGGGTTAGGGTTAGGGTTAGGGTTAGGGTTAGGGTTAGGGTTAGGGTTAGGGTTAGGGTTAGGGTTAGGGTTAGGGTTAGGGTTAGGGTTAGGGTTAGGGTTAGGGTTAGGGTTAGGGTTAGGGTTAGGGTTAGGGTTAGGGTTAGGGTTAGGGTTAGGGTTAGGGTTAGGGTTAGGGTTAGGGTTAGGGTTAGGGTTAGGGTTAGGGTTAGGGTTAGGGTTAGGGTTAGGGTTAGGGTTAGGGTTAGGGTTAGGGTTAGGGTTAGGGTTAGGGTTAGGGTTAGGGTTAGGGTTAGGGTTAGGGTTAGGGTTAGGGTTAGGGTTAGGGTTAGGGTTAGGGTTAGGGTTAGGGTTAGGGTTAGGGTTAGGGTTAGGGTTAGGGTTAGGGTTAGGGTTAGGGTTAGGGTTAGGGTTAGGGTTAGGGTTAGGGTTAGGGTTAGGGTTAGGGTTAGGGTTAGGGTTAGGGTTAGGGTTAGGGTTAGGGTTAGGGTTAGGGTTAGGGTTAGGGTTAGGGTTAGGGTTAGGGTTAGGGTTAGGGTTAGGGTTAGGGTTAGGGTTAGGGTTAGGGTTAGGGTTAGGGTTAGGGTTAGGGTTAGGGTTAGGGTTAGGGTTAGGGTTAGGGTTAGGGTTAGGGTTAGGGTTAGGGTTAGGGTTAGGGTTAGGGTTAGGGTTAGGGTTAGGGTTAGGGTTAGGGTTAGGGTTAGGGTTAGGGTTAGGGTTAGGGTTAGGGTTAGGGTTAGGGTTAGGGTTAGGGTTAGGGTTAGGGTTAGGGTTAGGGTTAGGGTTAGGGTTAGGGTTAGGGTTAGGGTTAGGGTTAGGGTTAGGGTTAGGGTTAGGGTTAGGGTTAGGGTTAGGGTTAGGGTTAGGGTTAGGGTTAGGGTTAGGGTTAGGGTTAGGGTTAGGGTTAGGGTTAGGGTTAGGGTTAGGGTTAGGGTTAGGGTTAGGGTTAGGGTTAGGGTTAGGGTTAGGGTTAGGGTTAGGGTTAGGGTTAGGGTTAGGGTTAGGGTTAGGGTTAGGGTTAGGGTTAGGGTTAGGGTTAGGGTTAGGGTTAGGGTTAGGGTTAGGGTTAGGGTTAGGGTTAGGGTTAGGGTTAGGGTTAGGGTTAGGGTTAGGGTTAGGGTTAGGGTTAGGGTTAGGGTTAGGGTTAGGGTTAGGGTTAGGGTTAGGGTTAGGGTTAGGGTTAGGGTTAGGGTTAGGGTTAGGGTTAGGGTTAGGGTTAGGGTTAGGGTTAGGGTTAGGGTTAGGGTTAGGGTTAGGGTTAGGGTTAGGGTTAGGGTTAGGGTTAGGGTTAGGGTTAGGGTTAGGGTTAGGGTTAGGGTTAGGGTTAGGGTTAGGGTTAGGGTTAGGGTTAGGGTTAGGGTTAGGGTTAGGGTTAGGGTTAGGGTTAGGGTTAGGGTTAGGGTTAGGGTTAGGGTTAGGGTTAGGGTTAGGGTTAGGGTTAGGGTTAGGGTTAGGGTTAGGGTTAGGGTTAGGGTTAGGGTTAGGGTTAGGGTTAGGGTTAGGGTTAGGGTTAGGGTTAGGGTTAGGGTTAGGGTTAGGGTTAGGGTTAGGGTTAGGGTTAGGGTTAGGGTTAGGGTTAGGGTTAGGGTTAGGGTTAGGGTTAGGGTTAGGGTTAGGGTTAGGGTTAGGGTTAGGGTTAGGGTTAGGGTTAGGGTTAGGGTTAGGGTTAGGGTTAGGGTTAGGGTTAGGGTTAGGGTTAGGGTTAGGGTTAGGGTTAGGGTTAGGGTTAGGGTTAGGGTTAGGGTTAGGGTTAGGGTTAGGGTTAGGGTTAGGGTTAGGGTTAGGGTTAGGGTTAGGGTTAGGGTTAGGGTTAGGGTTAGGGTTAGGGTTAGGGTTAGGGTTAGGGTTAGGGTTAGGGTTAGGGTTAGGGTTAGGGTTAGGGTTAGGGTTAGGGTTAGGGTTAGGGTTAGGGTTAGGGTTAGGGTTAGGGTTAGGGTTAGGGTTAGGGTTAGGGTTAGGGTTAGGGTTAGGGTTAGGGTTAGGGTTAGGGTTAGGGTTAGGGTTAGGGTTAGGGTTAGGGTTAGGGTTAGGGTTAGGGTTAGGGTTAGGGTTAGGGTTAGGGTTAGGGTTAGGGTTAGGGTTAGGGTTAGGGTTAGGGTTAGGGTTAGGGTTAGGGTTAGGGTTAGGGTTAGGGTTAGGGTTAGGGTTAGGGTTAGGGTTAGGGTTAGGGTTAGGGTTAGGGTTAGGGTTAGGGTTAGGGTTAGGGTTAGGGTTAGGGTTAGGGTTAGGGTTAGGGTTAGGGTTAGGGTTAGGGTTAGGGTTAGGGTTAGGGTTAGGGTTAGGGTTAGGGTTAGGGTTAGGGTTAGGGTTAGGGTTAGGGTTAGGGTTAGGGTTAGGGTTAGGGTTAGGGTTAGGGTTAGGGTTAGGGTTAGGGTTAGGGTTAGGGTTAGGGTTAGGGTTAGGGTTAGGGTTAGGGTTAGGGTTAGGGTTAGGGTTAGGGTTAGGGTTAGGGTTAGGGTTAGGGTTAGGGTTAGGGTTAGGGTTAGGGTTAGGGTTAGGGTTAGGGTTAGGGTTAGGGTTAGGGTTAGGGTTAGGGTTAGGGTTAGGGTTAGGGTTAGGGTTAGGGTTAGGGTTAGGGTTAGGGTTAGGGTTAGGGTTAGGGTTAGGGTTAGGGTTAGGGTTAGGGTTAGGGTTAGGGTTAGGGTTAGGGTTAGGGTTAGGGTTAGGGTTAGGGTTAGGGTTAGGGTTAGGGTTAGGGTTAGGGTTAGGGTTAGGGTTAGGGTTAGGGTTAGGGTTAGGGTTAGGGTTAGGGTTAGGGTTAGGGTTAGGGTTAGGGTTAGGGTTAGGGTTAGGGTTAGGGTTAGGGTTAGGGTTAGGGTTAGGGTTAGGGTTAGGGTTAGGGTTAGGGTTAGGGTTAGGGTTAGGGTTAGGGTTAGGGTTAGGGTTAGGGTTAGGGTTAGGGTTAGGGTTAGGGTTAGGGTTAGGGTTAGGGTTAGGGTTAGGGTTAGGGTTAGGGTTAGGGTTAGGGTTAGGGTTAGGGTTAGGGTTAGGGTTAGGGTTAGGGTTAGGGTTAGGGTTAGGGTTAGGGTTAGGGTTAGGGTTAGGGTTAGGGTTAGGGTTAGGGTTAGGGTTAGGGTTAGGGTTAGGGTTAGGGTTAGGGTTAGGGTTAGGGTTAGGGTTAGGGTTAGGGTTAGGGTTAGGGTTAGGGTTAGGGTTAGGGTTAGGGTTAGGGTTAGGGTTAGGGTTAGGGTTAGGGTTAGGGTTAGGGTTAGGGTTAGGGTTAGGGTTAGGGTTAGGGTTAGGGTTAGGGTTAGGGTTAGGGTTAGGGTTAGGGTTAGGGTTAGGGTTAGGGTTAGGGTTAGGGTTAGGGTTAGGGTTAGGGTTAGGGTTAGGGTTAGGGTTAGGGTTAGGGTTAGGGTTAGGGTTAGGGTTAGGGTTAGGGTTAGGGTTAGGGTTAGGGTTAGGGTTAGGGTTAGGGTTAGGGTTAGGGTTAGGGTTAGGGTTAGGGTTAGGGTTAGGGTTAGGGTTAGGGTTAGGGTTAGGGTTAGGGTTAGGGTTAGGGTTAGGGTTAGGGTTAGGGTTAGGGTTAGGGTTAGGGTTAGGGTTAGGGTTAGGGTTAGGGTTAGGGTTAGGGTTAGGGTTAGGGTTAGGGTTAGGGTTAGGGTTAGGGTTAGGGTTAGGGTTAGGGTTAGGGTTAGGGTTAGGGTTAGGGTTAGGGTTAGGGTTAGGGTTAGGGTTAGGGTTAGGGTTAGGGTTAGGGTTAGGGTTAGGGTTAGGGTTAGGGTTAGGGTTAGGGTTAGGGTTAGGGTTAGGGTTAGGGTTAGGGTTAGGGTTAGGGTTAGGGTTAGGGTTAGGGTTAGGGTTAGGGTTAGGGTTAGGGTTAGGGTTAGGGTTAGGGTTAGGGTTAGGGTTAGGGTTAGGGTTAGGGTTAGGGTTAGGGTTAGGGTTAGGGTTAGGGTTAGGGTTAGGGTTAGGGTTAGGGTTAGGGTTAGGGTTAGGGTTAGGGTTAGGGTTAGGGTTAGGGTTAGGGTTAGGGTTAGGGTTAGGGTTAGGGTTAGGGTTAGGGTTAGGGTTAGGGTTAGGGTTAGGGTTAGGGTTAGGGTTAGGGTTAGGGTTAGGGTTAGGGTTAGGGTTAGGGTTAGGGTTAGGGTTAGGGTTAGGGTTAGGGTTAGGGTTAGGGTTAGGGTTAGGGTTAGGGTTAGGGTTAGGGTTAGGGTTAGGGTTAGGGTTAGGGTTAGGGTTAGGGTTAGGGTTAGGGTTAGGGTTAGGGTTAGGGTTAGGGTTAGGGTTAGGGTTAGGGTTAGGGTTAGGGTTAGGGTTAGGGTTAGGGTTAGGGTTAGGGTTAGGGTTAGGGTTAGGGTTAGGGTTAGGGTTAGGGTTAGGGTTAGGGTTAGGGTTAGGGTTAGGGTTAGGGTTAGGGTTAGGGTTAGGGTTAGGGTTAGGGTTAGGGTTAGGGTTAGGGTTAGGGTTAGGGTTAGGGTTAGGGTTAGGGTTAGGGTTAGGGTCTAGG
>NW_027139365.1:0-75000 GCF_035084215.1 Heptranchias perlo
TGAAGGGGGGTATTGTGTAGTGAATGGAAGGGGGTATTGGTGTGGTGAATTGAAGGGGGGTATTGGTGTAGTGAATGGAAGGGGGGTATTGGTGTGATGAATGGAAGGGGGTGTTGGTGTAGTGAATGGAAGGGGGGTATTGGTGTGATGAATGGAAGGGGGGTATTGGTGTAGTGAATGGAAGGGGGGTATTGGTGTAGTGAATGGAAGGGGGGTATTGGTGTGGTGAATTGAAGGGGGTATTGGTGTGATGAATGGAAGGGGGGTATTGGTGTGATGAATGGAAGGGGGCTATTGGTGTGATGAATGGAAGGGGGGTATTGTGTAGTGAATGGAAGGGGGTATTGGTGTAGTGAATGGAAGGGGGGTATTGGTGTAGTGAATGGAAGGGGGGTATTGGTGTGATGAATGGAAGGGGGGTATTGGTGTAGTGAATGGAAGGGGGGTATTGGTGTAGTGAATGGAAGGGGGGTATTGGTGTAGTGAATGGAAGTGGGGTATTGGTGTAGTGAATGGAAGGGGGGTATTGGTGTGGTGAATTGAAGGGGGGTATTGGTGTAGTGAATGGAAGGGGGTATTGGTGTAGTGAATGGAAGGGGGGTATTGGTGTAGTGAATGGAAGGGGGGTATTGGTGTGGTGAATTGAAGGGGGGTATTGGTGTGATGAATGGAAGGGGGGTATTGGTGTAGTGAATGGAAGGGGGGTATTGGTGTAGTGAATGGAAGGGGGGTATTGGTGTGGTGAATTGAAGGGGGGTATTGGTGTAGTGAATGGAAGGGGGTATTGGTGTGGTGAATTGAAGGGGGGTATTGGTGTGGTGAATGGAAGGGGGGTATTGGTGTGGTGAATTGAAGGGGGGTATTGGTGTAGTGAATGGAAGGGGGGTATTGGTGTAGTGAATGGAAGGGGGGTATTGGTGTGGTGAATGAAGGGGGGTATTGGTGTAGTGAATGGAAGGGGGGTATTGGTGTAGTGAATGGAAGGGGGGTATTGGTGTGATGAATGGAAGGGTGGTATTGGTGTGATGAATGGAAGGGGGGTATTGGTGTAGTGAATGGAAGGGGGGTATTGGTGTAGTGAATGGAAGGGGGGTATTGGTGTGGTGAATGGAAGGGGGTATTGGTGTAGTGAATGAAAGGGGGGTATTGGTGTAGTGAATGGAAGGGGGTATTGGTGTGGTGAATGGGAGGGGGGTATTGGTGTGATGAATGGAAGGAGGGTATTGGTGTGATGAATGGAAGGGGGGTATTGGTGTGGTGAATGGAAGGGGGGTATTGGTGTAGTGAATTGAAGGGGGGTATTGGTGTGGTGAATGGAAGGGGGGTATTGGTGTAGTGAATGGAAGGGGGGTATTGGTGTAGTGAATTGAAAGGGGGTATTGGTGTGATGAATGGAAGGGGGGTATTGGTGTAGTGAATGGAAGGGGGGTATTGGTGTGATGAATGGAAGGGGGTATTGGTGTGGTGAATGGACGGGGGGTATTGGTGTGGTGAATGGAAGGGGGGTATTGGTGTGAATGGAAGGGGGGTATTGGTGTGGTGAATGGAAGGGGGTATTGGTGTAGTGAATGGAAGGGGGGTATTGGTGTAGTGAATGGAAGGGGGGTATTGGTGTAGTGAATGGAAGGGGGTTATTGGTGTGGTGAATGGAAGGGGGGTATTGGTGTGGTGAAATGGAAGGGGGGTATTGGTGTGGTGAAATGGAAGGGGGGTATTGGTGTAGTGAATGGAAGGGGGTATTGGTGTAGTGAATGGAAGGGGGGTATTGGTGTGGTGAAATGGAAGGGGGGTATTGGTGTGGTGAAATGGAAGGGGGGTATTGGTGTAGTGAATGGAAGGGGGGTATTGGTGTAGTGAATGGAAGGGGGGTATTGGTGTGGTGAATGGAAGGGGGGTATTGGTGTAGTGAATGGAAGGGGGGTATTGGTGTAGTGAATGGAAGGGGGGTATTGGTGTGGTGAATGGAAGGGGGGTATTGGTGTAGTGAATGGAAGGGTGGTATTGTGTGGTGAATGGAAGGGGGGTATTGGTGTGATGAATGGAAGGGGGGTATTGGTGTAGTGAATGGAAGGGGGGTATTGATGTGATGAATGGAAGGGGGGTATTGGTGTGATGAATGGAAGGGGGGTATTGGTGTAGTGAATGGAAGGGGGGTATTGATGTGATGAATGGAAGGGGGGTATTGGTGTGGTGAATGGAAGGGGGGTTTTGGTGTAGTGAATGGAAGGGGGGTATTGGTGTGGTGAATGGAAGGAGGGTATTGGTGTAGTGAATGGAAGGGGGGTATTGGTGTAGTGAATGGAAGGGGGGTATTGGTGTAGTGAATGGAAGGGGGGTATTGGTGTGGTGAATGGAAGGGGGGTATTGGTGTGATGAATGGAAGGGGGGTATTGGTGTAGTGAATGGAAGGGGGGGTATTGGTGTGGTGAATGGAAGGGGGGTATTGGTGTGGTGAATGGAAGGGGGGTATTGCTGTGATGAATGGAAGGGGGGTATTGGTGTAGTGAATGGAAGGGGGTATTGGTGTGGTGAATGGAAGGGGTGTATTGGTGTGGTGAATGGAAGGGGGGTATTGGTGTGATGAATGGAAGGAGGGTATTGGTGTGATGAATGGAAGGAGGGTATTGGTGTAGTGAATGGAAGGGGGGTATTGGTGTGGTGAATGGAAGGGGGGTATTGGTGTAGTGAATGGAAGGGGGGTATTGGTGTGGTGAATGGAAGGGGGGTATTGGTGTAGTGAATGGAAGGGGGGTATTGGTGTAGTGAATGGAAGGGGGTATTGGTGTGGTGAATGGAAGGGGGGTATTGATGTGATGAATGGGAGGGGGGTATTGGTGTGATGAATGGTAGGAGGGTATTGGTGTAGTGAATGGAAGGGGGGTATTGGTGTGGTGAATGGAAGGGGGGTATTGGTGTAGTGAATGGAAGGAGGGTATTGGTGTAGTGAATGGAAGGGGGGTATTGGTGTAGTGAATGGAAGGGGGGTATTGGTGTGATGAATGGAAGGGGGTATTGGTGTAGTGAATGGAAGGGGGTATTGGTGTAGTGAATGGAAGGGGGGTATTGGTGTGATGAATGGAAGGGGGTATTGGTGTAGTGAATGGAAGGGGGGTATTGGTGTGATGAATGGAAGGGGGTATTGGTGTGATGAATGGAAGGGGGTATTGGTGTAGTGAATGGAAGGGTGGTATTGGTGTGATGAATGGAAGGGGGGTATTGGTGTAGTGAATGGAAGGGGGGTATTGGTGTAGTGAATGGAAGGGGGGTATTGGTGTGATGAATGGAAGGGGGTATTGGTGTGATGAATGGAAGCGGGTATTGGTGTAGTGAATGGAAGGGGGGTATTGGTGTAGTGAATGGAAGGAGGGTATTGGTGTAGTGAATGGAAGGGGGGTATTGGTGTGATGAATGGAAGGAGGGTATTGGTGTAGTGAATGGAAGGGGGTATTGGTGTAGTGAATGGAAGGGGGGTATTGGTGTAGTGAATTGAAGGGGGGTATTGGTGTGATGAATGGAAGGGGGGTATTGGTGTGATGAATGGTAGGAGGGTATTGGTGTAGTGAATGGAAGGGGGGTATTGGTGTGGTGAATGGAAGGGGGGTATTGGTGTAGTGAATGGAAGGAGGGTATTGGTGTAGTGAATGGAAGGGGGTATTGGTGTAGTGAATGGAAGGGGGGTGTTGGTGCGGTGAATGGAAGGGGGGTATTGGTGTGATGAATGGAAGGGGGGTATTGGTGTGATGAATGGAAGGGGGGTATTGGTGTAGTGAATGGAAGGGGGGTATTGGTGTGGTGAATGGAAGGGGGGTATTGGTGTAGTGAATGGAAGGGGGGTATTGGTGTAGTGAATGGAAGGGGGTATTGGTGTGGTGAATGGGAGGGGGGTATTGGTGTGATGAATGGAAGGAGGGTATTGGTGTAGTGAATGGAAGGGGGGTATTGGTGTGGTGAATGGAAGGGGGGTATTGGTGTAGTGAATGGAAGGGGGGTATTGGTGTAGTGAATGGAAGGGGGTATTGGTGTGGTGAATGGAAAGGGGGTATTGATGTGATGAATGGGAGGGGGGTATTGGTGTGATGAATGGAAGGGGGGTATTGGTGCGGTGAATGGAAGGGGGGTATTGGTGTGATGAATGGAAGGGGGGTATTGGTGTGATGAATGGAAGGGGGGTATTGGTGTAGTGAATGGAAGGGGGTATTGGTGTGATGAATGGAAGGGGGGTATTGGTGTAGTGAATGGAAGGGGGGTATTGGTGTAGTGAATGGAAGGGGGGTATTGGTGTGATGAATGGAAGGGGGGTATTTGTGTAGTGAATGGAAGGGGGGTATTGGTGTAGTGAATGGAAGGGGGGTATTGGTGTGATGAATGGAAGGGGGGTATTGGTGTAGTGAATGGAAGGGGGGTATTGGTGTAGTGAATGGAAGGGGGGTATTGGTGTGATGAATGGAAGGGGGTATTGGTGTAGTGAATGGAAGGGGGGTATTGGTGTGATGAATGGAAGGGGGTATTGGTGTGATGAATGGAAGGGGGGTATTGGTGTAGTGAATGGAAGGGTGGTATTGGTGTGATGAATGGAAGGGGGGTATTGGTGTAGTGAATGGAAGGGGGGTATTGGTGTAGTGAATGGAAGGGGGGTATTGGTGTGATGAATGGAAGGGGGTATTGGTGTGATGAATGGAAGCGGGGTATTGGTGTAGTGAATGGAAGGGGGGTATTGGTGTAGTGAATGGAAGGAGGGTATTGGTGTAGTGAATGGAAGGGGGGTATTGGTGTGATGAATGGAAGGAGGGTATTGGTGTAGTGAATGGAAGGGGGTATTGGTGTAGTGAATGGAAGGGGGGTATTGGTGTGGTGAATGGAAGGGGGGTATTGGTGTGATGAATGGAAGGGGGGTATTGGTGTAGTGAATGGAAGGGGGGTATTGGTATAGTGAATGGAAGGAGGGTATTGGTGTAGTGAATGGAAGGAGGGTATTGGTGTAGTGAATGGAAGGAGGGTATTGGTGTAGTGAATGGAAGGAGGGTATTGGTGTGATGAATGGAACGAGGGTATTGGTGTAGTGAATGGAAGGGGGGTATTGGTGTGATGAATGGAAGGGGGGTATTGGTGTGATGAATGGAAGGAGGGTATTGGTGTGATGAATGGAAGGAGGGTATTGGTGTAGTGAATGGAAGGGGGGTATTGGTGTGATGAATGGAAGGGGGGTATTGGTGTGATGAATGGAAGGGGGGTATTGGTGTAGTGAATGGAAGGGGGGTATTGGTGTAGTGAATGGAAGGGGGGTATTGGTGTAGTGAATGGAAGGAGGGTATTGGTGTCGTGAATGGAAGGAGGGTATTGGTGTGATGAATGGAAGGGGGGTATTGCTGTGATGAATGGAAGGGGGGTATTGGTGTAGTGAATGGAAGGGGGGTATTGGTGTAGTGAATGGAAGGGGGGTATTGGTGTGGTGAATGGAAGGGGGGTATTGGTGTGATGAATGAAAGGGGGGTATTGGTGTAGTGAATGGAAGGGGGGTATCGGTGTAGTGAATGGAAGGCGGGTATTGGTGTGATGAATGGAAGGGGGGTATTGGTGTAGTGAATGGAAGGAGGGTATTGGTGTGATGAATGGAAGGGGGGTATTGGTGTAGTGAATGGAAGGGGGTATTGGTGTGATGAATGGAAGGGGGGTATTGGTGTGATGAATGGAAGGGGGGTTTTGGTGTAGTGAATGGAAGGGGGGTATTGGTGTAGTGAATGGAAGGGGGGTATTGGTGTGATGAATGGAAGGGGGGTATTGGTGTGATGAATGGAAGGAGGGTATTGGTGTGGTGAATGGAAGGGGGGTATTGGTGCAGTGAATGGAAGGAGGGTATTGGTGTGATGAATGGAAGGGGGGTATTGGTGTAGTGAATGGAAGGAGGGTATTGGTGTAGTGAATGGAAGGAGGGTATTGGTGTGATGAATGGAAGGGGGGTATTGGTGTCGTGAATGGAAGGGGGGTATTGGTGTAGTGAATGGAAGGGGGGTATTGGTGTAGTGAATGGAAGGGGGGTATTGGTGTGAATAATGGAAGGGGGGTATTGGTGTAGTGAATGGAAGGGGGGTATTGGTGTAGTGAATGGAAGGGGGGTATTGGTGTGATGAATGGAAGGGGGGTATTGGTGTAGTGAATGGAAGGGGGTTATTGGTGTAGTGAATGGAAGGGGGGTATTGGTGTAGTGAATGGAAGGGGGGTATTGGTGTGGTGAATGGAAGGGGGGTATTGGTGTAGTGAATGGAAGGGGGGTATTGGTGTGATGAATGGAAGGGGGGTATTGGTGTAGTGAATGGAAGGGGGGTATTGGTGTAGTGAATGGAAGGAGGGTATTGGTGTAGTGAATGGAAGGGGGGTATTGGTGTAGTGAATGGAAGGAGGGTATTGGTGTAGTGAATGGAAGGGGGGTATTGGTGTAGTGAATGGAAGGAGGGTATTGGTGTAGTGAATGGAAGGGGGGTATTGGTGTAGTGAATGGAAGGGGGGTATTGGTGTAGTGAACGGAAGGGGGGTATTGGTGTAGTGAATGGAAGGGGGTATTGGTGTAGTGAATGGAAGGGGGGTATTGGTGTAGTGAATGGAAGGGGGGTATTGGTGTGGTGAATGGAAGGGGGGTATTGGTGTAGTGAATGGAAGGGGGGTATTGGTGTGATGAATGGAAGGGGGGTATTGGTGTCGTGAATGGAAGGAGGGTGTTGGTGTAGTGAATGGAAGGAGGGTATTGGTGTAGTGAATGGAAGGAGGGTATTGGTGTAGTGAATGGAAGGGGGGTATTGGTGTAGTGAATGGAAGGGGGGTATTGGTGTAGTGAATGGAAGGAGGGTATTGGTGTAGTGAATGGAAGGGGGGTATTGGTGTAGTGAATGGAAGGGGGGTATTGGTGTAGTGAATGGAAGGGGGGTATTGGTGTAGTGAATGGAAGGGGGTATTGGTGTAGTGAATGGAAGGGGGCTATTGGTGTAGTGAATGGAAGGGGGGTATTGGTGTGATGAATGCAAGGGGGGTATTGGTGTAGTGAATGGAAGGGGGGTATTGGTGTGATGAATGGAAGGGGGGTATTGGTGTAGTGAATGGAAGGGGGGTATTGGTGTAGTGAATGGAAGGGGGGTATTGGTGTAGTGAATGGAAGGGGGGTATTGGTGTGATGAATGGAAGGGGGGTATTGGTGTAGTGAATGGAAGGGGGGTATTGGTGTGATGAATGGAAGGGGGGTATTGGTGTAGTGAATGGAAGGGGGGTATTGGTGTGATGAATGGAAGGGGGGTATTGGTGTAGTGAATGGAAGGGGGGTATTGGTGTAGTGAATGGAAGGGGGGTATTGGTGTAGTGAATGGAAGGGGGGTATTGGTGTGATGAATGGAAGGGGGGTATTGGTGTAGTGAATTGAAGGGGGGTATTGGTGTAGTGAATTGAAGGGGGGTATTGGTGTAGTGAATTGAAGGGGGGTATTGGTGTGATGAATGGAAGGGGGGTATTGGTGTGATGAATGGAAGGGGGGTATTGGTGTAGTGAATGGAAGGGGGTATTGGTGTGATGAATGGAAGGGGGGTATTGGTGTAGTGAATTGAAGGGGGGTATTGGTGTAGTGAATGGAAGGGGGGTATTGGTGTAGTGAATTGAAGGGGGGTATTGGTGTAGTGAATGGAAGGGGAGTATTGGTGTAGTGAATGGAAGGGGGGTATTGGTGTAGTGAATGGAAGGGGGGTATTGGTGTATTGAATGGAAGGGGGGTATTGGTGTGATGAATGGAAGGGGGGTATTGGTGTAGTGAATGGAAGGGGGGTATTGGTGTAGTGAATGGAAGGGGGGTATTGGTGTGATGAATGGAAGGGGGGTGTTGGTGTGATGAATGGAAGGGGGGTATTGGTGTAGTGAATGGAAGGGGGGTATTGGTGTGGTGAATGGAAGGGGGGTATTGGTGTAGTGAATGGAAGGGGGGTATTGGTGTGATGAATGGAAGGGGGGTATTGGTGTAGTGAATGGAAGGGGGGTATTGGTGTGATGAATGGAAGGGGGGTATTGGTGTAGTGAATGGAAGGGGGGTATTGGTGTAGTGAATGGAAGGGGGGTATTGGTGTGATGAATGGAAGGGGGGTATTGGTGTGATGAATGGAAGGGGGGTATTGGTGTAGTGAATGGAAGGGGGGTATTGGTGTAGTGAATGGAAGGGGGGTATTGGTGTGATGAATGGAAAGGGGGTATTGGTGTAGTGAATGGAAGGGGGGTATTGGTGTAGTGAATGGAAGGGGGGTATTGGTGTAGTGAATGGAAGGGGGGTATTGGTGTGATGAATGGAAGGGGGGTATTGGTGTAGTGAATGGAAGGGGGGTATTGGTGTAGTGAATGGAAGGGGGGTATTGGTGTGATGAATGGAAGGGGGGTGTTGGTGTGATGAATGGAAGGGGGGTATTGGTGCAGTGAATGGAAGGGGGGTATTGGTGTGGTGAATGGAAGGGGGGTATTGGTGTAGAGAATGGAAGGAGGGTATTGGTGTAGTGAATGGAAGGGGGGTATTGGTGTAGTGAATGGAAGGGGGGTATTGGTGTGGTGAATGGAAGGGGGGTATTGGTGTAGAGAATGGAAGGAGGGTATTGGTGTAGTGAATGGAAGGGGGGTATTGGTGTAGTGAATGGAAGGGGGGTATTGGTGTGATGAATGGAAGGAGGGTATTGGTGTAGTGAATGGAAGGGGGGTATTGGTGTAGTGAATGGAAGGGGGGTATTGGTGTGATGAATGGAAGGGGGGTATTGGTGTAGTGAATGGAAGGGGGGTATTGGTGTAGTGAATGGAAGGGAGGTATTGGTGTAGTGAATAGAAGGGGGGTATTGGTGTAGTGAATGGAAGGGGGGTATTGGTGTAGTGAATGGAAGGGGGGTATTGGTGTAGTGAATGGAAGGGGGGTATTGGTGTAGTGAATGGAAGGGGGGTATTGGTGTGATGAATGGAAGGGGGGTATTGGTGTAGTGAATGGAAGGGGGGTATTGGTGTAGTGAATGGAAGGGGGGTATTGGTGTAGTGAATGGAAGGGGGTATTGGTGTGATGAATGGAAGGGGGGTATTGGTGTAGTGAATGGAAGGGGGGTATTGGTGTAGTGAATGGAAGGAGGGTATTGGTGTAGTGAATGGAAGGAGGGTATTTGTGTAGTGAATGGAAGGGGGGTATTGGTGTAGTGAATGGAAGGAGGGTATTGGTGTGATGAATGGAAGGGGGGTATTGGTGTAGTGAATGGAAGGGGGGTATTGGTGTAGTGAATGGAAGGGGGGTATTGGTGTGATGAATGGAAGGGGGGTATTGGTGTAGTGAATGGAAGGGGGGTATTGGTGTAGAGAATGAAAGGAGGGTATTGGTGTAGTGAATGGAAGGGGGGTATTGGTGTAGTGAATGGAAGGGGGGTATTGGTGTAGTGAATGGAAGGGGGGTATTGGTGTAGTGAATGGAAGGGGGGTATTGGTGTAGTGAATGGAAGGGGGGTATTGGTGTGATGAATGGAAGGGGGGTATTGGTGTAGTGAATGGAAGGAGGGTATTGGTGTGATGAATGGAAGGGGGGTA
Organism: Heptranchias perlo; assembly: GCF_035084215.1. NCBI lineage: Eukaryota > Metazoa > Chordata > Chondrichthyes > Hexanchiformes > Hexanchidae > Heptranchias > Heptranchias perlo. Next base: position 9,571 of record NW_027139365.1, read on the forward strand.
TTGGTGTGGTGAATGGAAGGGGGGTATTGGTGTGATGAATGGAAGGAGGGTATTGGTGTGATGAATGGAAGGGGGGTATTGGTGTAGTGAATGGAAGGAGGGTATTGGTGTGATGAATGGAAGGGGGTATTGGTGTAGTGAATGGAAGGGGGGTATTGGTGTAGTGAATGGAAGGGGGGTATTGGTGTAGTGAATGGAAGGGGGGTATTGGTGTGATGAATGGAAGGGGGTTATTGGTGTGATGAATGGAAGGGGGGTATTGGTGTAGTGAATGGAAGGGGTGTATTGGTGCAGTGAATGGAAGGGGGGTATTGGTGTGATGAATGGAAGGGGGGTATTGGTGTAGTGAATGGAAGGGGGGTATTGGTGTAGTGAATGGAAGGGGGGTATTGGTGTAGTGAATGGAAGGGGGGTATTGGTGTGATGAATGGAAGGGGGGTATTGGTGTAGTGAATGGAAGGGGGTATTGGTGTAGTGAATGGAAGGGGGGTATTGGTGTGATGAATGGAAGGGGGGTATTGGTGTAGTGAATGGAAGGGGGTTATTGGTGTGGTGAATGGAAGGGGGGTATTGGTGTAGTGAATGGAAGGGTGGTATTGGTGTGATGAATGGAAGGGGGGTATTGGTATAGTGAATGGAAGGAGGGTATTGGTGTAGTGAATGGAAGGAGGGTATTGGTGTAGTGAATGGAAGGGGGGTATTGGTGTAGTGAATGGAAGGGGGGTATTGGTGTAGTGAATGGAAGGGGGGTATTGGTGTAGTGAATGGAAGGGTGTATTGGTGTAGTGAATGGAAGGGGGGTATTGGTGTAGTGAATGGAAGGGGGGTATTGGTGTAGTGAATGGAAGGAGGGTATTGGTGTAGTGAATGGAAGGGGGGTATTGGTGTAGTGAATGGAAGGGGGGTATTGGTGTAGTGAATGGAAGGGGGGTATCGGTGTCGTGAATGGAAGGGGGGTATTGGTGTAGTGAATGGAAGGGGGTATTGGTGTAGTGAATGGAAGGAGGGTATTGGTGTAGTGAATGGAAGGGGGGTATTGGTGTAGTGAATGGAAGGGGGGTATTGGTGTAGTGAATGGAAGGAGGGTATTGGTGTAGTGAATGGAAGGGGGGTATTGGTGTAGTGAATGGAAGGGGGGTATTGGTGTAGTGAATGGAAGGAGGGTATTGGTGTAGTGAATGGAAGGGGGGTATTGGTGCAGTGAATGGAAGGGGGGTATTGGTGTAGTGAATGGAAGGAGGGTATTGGTGTAGTGAATGGAAGGTGGGTATTGGTGTAGTGAATGGAAGGAGGGTATTGGTGTAGTGAATGGAAGGGGGGTATTGGTGCAGTGAATGGAAGGGGGGTATTGGTGTAGTGAATGGAAGGGGGGTATTGGTGTAGTGAATGGAAGGGGGTATTGGTGTAGTGAATGGAAGGGGGGTATTGGTGTAGTGAATGGAAGGGCGGTATTGGTGTGATGAATGCAAGGGGGGTATTGGTGTAGTGAATGGAAGGGGGGTATTGGTGTGATGAATGGAAGGGGGGTATTGGTGTAGTGAATGGAAGGGGGGTATTGGTGTAGTGAATGGAAGGGGGGTATTGGTGTAGTGAATGGAAGGAGGGTATTGGTGTGATGAGTGGAAGGGGGGTATTGGTGTAGTGAATGGAAGGGGGGTATTGGTGTGATGAATGGAAGGGGGTATTGGTGTGATGAATGGAAGGGGGGTATTGGTGTAGTGAATGGAAGGGGGGTATTGGTGTGATGAATGGAAGGGGGGTATTGGTGTAGTGAATTGAAGGGGGGTATTGGTGTAGTGAATTGAAGGGGGGTATTGGTGTAGTGAATGGAAGGGGGGTATTGGTGTAGTGAATTGAAGGGGGGTATTGGTGTGATGAATGGAAGGGGGGTATTGGTGTGATGAATGGAAGGGGGGTATTGGTGTAGTGAATGGAAGGGGGGTATTGGTGTAGTGAATGGAAGGGGGGTATTGGTGTGATGAATGGAAGGGGGGTATTGGTGTAATGAATGGAAGGGGGGTATTGGTGTAGTGAATGGAAGGGGGGTATTGGTGTGATGAATGGAAGGGTGGTATTGGTGTAGTGAATTGAAGGGGGGTATTGGTGTAGTGAATGGAAGGGGGGTATTGGTGTAGTGAATGGAAGGGGGGTATTGGTGTAGTGAATGGAAGGGGGGTATTGGTGTAGTGAATGGAAGGGGGGTATTGGTGTGATGAATGGAAGGGGGGTATTGGTGTAGTGAATGGAAGGGGGGTATTGGTGTAGTGAATGGAAGGGGGGTATTGGTGTGATGAATGGAAGGGGGGTGTTGGTGTGATGAATGGAAGGGGGGTATTGGTGTAGTGAATGGAAGGGGGGTATTGGTGTGATGAATGGAAGGGGGGTATTGGTGTAGTGAATGGAAGGGGGGTATTGGTGTGATGAATGGAAGGGGGGTATTGGTGTAGTGAATGGAAGGGGGGTATTGGTGTGGTGAATGGAAGGGGGGTATTGGTGTAGAGAATGGAAGGAGGGTATTGGTGTAGTGAATGGAAGGGGGGTATTGGTGTAGTGAATGGAAGGGGGGTATTGGTGTGATGAATGGAAGGAGGGTATTGGTGTAGTGAATGGAAGGGGGGTATTGGTGTAGTGAATGGAAGGGGGGTATTGGTGTAGTGAATGGAAGGGGGGTATTGGTGTAGTGAATGGAAGGGGGGTATTGGTGTAGTGAATGGAAGGGGGGTATTGGTGTAGTGAATGGAAGGGGGGTATTGGTGTGATGAATGGAAGGGGGCTATTGGTGTAGTGAATGGAAGGAGGGTATTGGTGTAGTGAATGGAAGGGGGGTATTGGTGTGATGAATGGAAGGGGGGTATTGGTGTGGTGAATGGAAGGGGGGTATTGGTGTGATGAATGGAAGGAGGGTATTGGTGTGATGAATGGAAGGGGGTTATTGGTGTAGTGAATGGAAGGGGGGTGTTGGTGTAGTGAATGGAAGGGGGGTATTGGTGTGATGAATGGAAGGGGGGTATTGGTGTGATGAATGGAAGGGGGGTATTGGTGTAGTGAATGGAAGGGGGGTATTGGTGTAGTGAATGGAAGGGGGGTATTGGTGTAGTGAATGGAAGGGGGGTATTGGTGTAGTGAATGGAAGGGGGGTATTGGTGTAGTGAATGGAAGGGGGGTATTGGTGTAGTGAATGGAAGGGGGGTATTGGTGTGATGAATGGAAGGGGGGTATTGGTGTAGTGAATGGAAGGGGGTATTGGTGTAGTGAATGGAAGGGGGGTATTGGTGTGATGAATGGAAGGGGGGTATTGGTGTAGTGAATGGAAGGGGGATATTGGTGTAGTGAATGGAAGGAGGGTATTGGTGTGATGAATGGAAGGGGGGTATTGGTGTAGTGAATGGAAGGGTGGTATTGGTGTGATGAATGGAAGGGGGGTATTGGTGTGGTGAATGGAAGGGGGGTATTGGTGTAGTGAATGGAAGGGGGGTATTGGTGTAGTGAATGGAAGGGGGGTATTGGTGTAGTGAATGGAAGGGGGGTATTGGTGTAGTGAATGGAAGGGGGTTATTGGTGTAGTGAATGGAAGGGGGGTATTGGTGTAGTGAATGGAAGGGGGGTATTGGTGTGATGAATGGAAGGGGGGTATTGGTGTAGTGAATGGAAGGGGGGTATTGGTGTAGTGAATGGAAGGGGGGTATTGGTGTAGTGAATGGAAGGGGGGTATTGGTGTGATGAATGGAAGGGGGTATTGGTGTAGTGAATGGAAGGGGGTATTGGTGTAGTGAATGGAAGGGGGGTATTGGTGTGATGAATGGAAGGGGGGTATTGGTGTAGTGAATGGAAGGGGGATATTGGTGTAGTGAATGGAAGGAGGGTATTGGTGTGATGAATGGAAGGGGGGTATTGGTGTAGTGAATGGAAGGGTGGTATTGGTGTGATGAATGGAAGGGGGGTATTGGTGTGGTGAATGGAAGGGGGGTATTGGTGTAGTGAATGGAAGGGGGGTATTGGTGTAGTGAATGGAAGGGGGGTATTGGTGTAGTGAATGGAAGGGGGGTATTGGTGTAGTGAATGGAAGGGGTTATTGGTGTAGTGAATGGAAGGAGGGTATTGGTGTAGTGAATGGAAGGGGGGTATTGGTGTAGTGAATGGAAGGGGGGTATTGGTGTAGTGAATGGAAGGAGGGTATTGGTGTAGTGAATGGAAGGGGGGTATTGGTGTAGTGAATGGAAGGGGGGTATTGGTGTAGTGAATGGAAGGGGGTATTGGTGTAGTGAATGGAAGGGGGGTATTGGTGTAGTGAATGGAAGGGGGGTATTGGTGTGATGAATGCAAGGGGGGTATTGGTGTAGTGAATGGAAGGGGGGTATTGGTGTAATGAATGGAAGGGGATATTGGTGTAGTGAATGGAAGGGGGGTATTGGTGTAGTGAATGGAAGGGGGTATTGGTGTAGTGAATGGAAGGAGGGTATTGGTGTGATGAGTGGAAGGGGGGTATTGGTGTAGTGAATGGAAGGGGGGTATTGGTGTGATGAATGGAAGTGGGTATTGGTGTGATGAATGGAAGGGGGGTATTGGTGTAGTGAATGGAAGGGGGGTATTGGTGTGATGAATGGAAGGGGGGTATTGGTGTAGTGAATTGAAGGGGGGTATTGGTGTAGTGAATTGAAGGGGGGTATTGGTGTAGTGAATGGAAGGGGGGTATTGGTGTAGTGAATTGAAGGGGGGTATTGGTGTGATGAATGGAAGGAGGGTATTGGTGTAGTGAATTGAAGGGGGGTATTGGTGTGATGAATGGAAGGAGGGTATTGGTGTAGTGAATGGAAGGGGGGTATTGGTGTGATGAATGGAAGGGGGGTATTGGTGTAGTGAATGGAAGGGGGGTATTGGTGTAGTGAATGGAAGGGGGTATTGGTGTGATGAATGGAAGGGGGGTATTGGTGTAATGAATGGAAGGGGGGTATTGGTGTGATGAATGGAAGGGGGGTATTGGTGTAGTGAATTGAAGGGGGGTATTGGTGCAGTGAATGGAAGGGGGGTATTGGTGTAGTGAATGGAAGGGGGGTATTGGTGTAGTGAATGGAAGGGGGGTATTGGTGTGATGAATGGAAGGGGGGTATTGGTGTAGTGAATGGAAGGGGGTATTGGTGTAGTGAATGGAAGGGGGGTATTGGTGTGATGAATGGAAGGGGGGTATTGGTGTAGTGAATGGAAGGGGGGTATTGGTGTAGTGAATGGAAGGGGGTATTGGTGTAGTGAATGGAAGGGGGGTATTGGTGTGATGAATGGAAGGGGGGTGTTGGTGTGATGAATGGAAGGGGGGTATTGGTGTAGTGAATGGAAGGGGGGTATTGGTGTGATGAATGGAAGGGGGGTATTGGTGTAGTGAATGGAAGGGGGGTATTGGTGTGATGAATGGAAGGGGGGTATTGGTGTAGTGAATGGAAGGGGGGTATTGGTGTGGTGAATGGAAGGGGGGTATTGGTGTAGAGAATGGAAGGAGGGTATTGGTGTAGTGAATGGAAGGGGGGTATTGGTGTAGTGAATGGAAGGAGGGTATTGGTGTAGTGAATGGAAGGGGGGTATTGGTGTGATGAAAGGATGGGGGGTATTGGTGTAGTGAATGGAAGGGGGGTATTGGTGTGATGAATGGAAGGGGGGTATTGGTGTGATGAATGGAAGGGGGGTATTGGTGTGATGAATGGAAGGGGGGTATTGGTGTAGTGAATGGAAGGGGGGTGTTGGTGTGATGAATGGAAGGGGGGTATTGGTGTAGTGAATGGAAGGGGGGTATTGGTGTAGTGAATGGAAGGAGGGTATTGGTGTGGTGAATGGAAGGGGGGTATTTGTGTAGTGAATGGACGGGGGGTATTGGTGTAGAGAATGGAAGGAGGGTATTGGTGTAGTGAATGGAAGGGGGGTATTGGTGTAGTGAATGGAAGGGGGGTATTGGTGTAGTGAATGGAAGGGGGGTATTGGTGTAGTGAATGGAAGGGAGGTATTGGTGTAGTGAATAGAAGGGGGGTATTGGTGTAGTGAATGGAAGGGGGTATTGGTGTAGTGAATGGAATGGGGGTATTGGTGCAGTGAATGGAAGGGGGGTATTGGTGTAGTGAATGGAAGGGGGGTATTGGTGTAGTGAATGGAAGGGGGGTATTGGTGTAGTGAATGGAAGGGGGGTATTGGTTTAGTGAATGGAAGGGGGGTATTGGTGTAGTGAATGGAAGGGGGGTATTGGTGTGATGAATGGAAGGGGGTATTGGTGTAGTGAATGGAAGGGGGGTATTGGTGTAGTGAATGGAAGGAGGGTATTGGTGTGATGAATGGAAGGAGGGTATTGGTGTAGTGAATGGAAGGGGGGTATTGGTGTAGTGAATGGAAGGGGGGTATTGGTGTGATGAATGGAAGGGGGGTATTGGTGTAGTGAATGGATGGGGGGTATTGGTGTAGTGAATGGAAGGGGGGTATTGGTGTAGTGAATGGATGGGGGGTGTTGGTGTAGTGAATGGAAGGGGGGTATTTGTGTAGTGAATGGAAGGAGGGTATTGGTGTAGTGAATGGAAGGGGGGTATTGGTGTAGTGAATGGAAGGGGGGTATTGGTGTAGTGAATGGATGGGGGGTATTGGTGTAGTGAATGGAAGGGGGGTATTGGTGTAGTGAATGGAAGGGGGGTATTGGTGTAGTGAATGGAAGGGGGGTATTGGTGTAGTGAATGGAAGGAGGGTATTGGTGTGATGAATGGAAGGAGGGTATTGGTGTAGTGAATGGAAGGGGGGTTTTGGTGTAGTGAATGGAAGGGGGGTATTGGTGTAGTGAATGGAAGGGGGGTATTGGTGCAGTGAATGGAAGGGGGGTATTGGTGTGATGAATGGAAGGGGGGTATTGGTGTAATGAATGGAAGGGGGGTATTGGTGTGATGAATGGAAGGGGGGTATTGGTGTAGTGAATGGAAGGGGGGTATTGGTGTAGTGAATGGAAGGGGGGTATTGGTGTAGTGAATGGAAGGGGGGTATTGGTGTAGTGAATGGAAGGGGGGTATTGGTGTAGTGAATGGAAGGGGGGTATTGGTGTGATGAATGGAAGGGGGGTGTTGGTGTGATGAATGGAAGGGGGGTATTGGTGTAGTGAATGGAAGTTGGGTATTGGTGTGTTGAATGGAAGGGGGGTATTGGTGTAGTGAATGGAAGGGGGGTATTGGTGTGATGAATGGAAGGGGGGTATTGGTGTGATGAATGGAAGGGGGGTATTGGTGTAGTGAATGGAAGGGGGGTATTGGTGTGGTGAATGGAAGGGGGGTATTGGTGTAGAGAATGGAAGGAGGGTATTGGTGTAGTGAATGGAAGGGGGGTATTGGTGTAGTGAATGGAAGGGGGGTATTGGTGTAGTGAATGGAAGGGGGGTATTGGTGTGATGAATGGAAGGAGGGTATTGGTGTAGTGAATGGAAGGGGGGTATTGGTGTAGTGAATGGAAGGGGGGTATTGGTGTGATGAATGGAAGGGGGGTATTGGTGTAGTGAATGGAAGGGGGGTATTGGTGTAGTGAATGGAAGGGGGGTATTGGTGTAGTGAATGGAAGGGAGGTATTGGTGTAGTGAATAGAAGGGGGGTATTGGTGTAGTGAATGGAAGGGGGGTATTGGTGTAGTGAATGGAAGGGGGGTATTGGTGTAGTGAATGGAAGGGGGGTATTGGTGTAGTGAATGGAAGGGGGGTATTGGTGTGATGAATGGAAGGGGGGTATTGGTGTAGTGAATGGAAGGGGGGTATTGGTGTAGTGAATGGAAGGGGGGTATTGGTGTAGTGAATGGAAGGGGGGTATTGGTGTGATGAATGGAAGGGGGGTATTGGTGTAGTGAATTGAAGGGGGGTATTGGTGTAGTGAATGGAAGGAGGGTATTGGTGTAGTGAATGGAAGGAGGGTATTGGTGTAGTGAATGGAAGGGGGGTATTGGTGTAGTGAATGGAAGGAGGGTATTGGTGTGATGAATGGAAGGGGGGTATTGGTGTAGTGAATGGAAGGGGGGTATTGGTGTAGTGAATGGAAGGGGGGTATTGGTGTGATGAATGGAAGGGGGGTATTGGTGTAGTGAATGGAAGGGGGGTATTGGTGTAGAGAATGGAAGGAGGGTATTGGTGTAGTGAATGGAAGGGGGGTATTGGTGTAGTGAATGGAAGGGGGGTATTGGTGTAGTGAATGGAAGGGGGGTATTGGTGTAGTGAATGGAAGGGGGGTATTGGTGTAGTGAATGAAAGGGGGGTATTGGTGTGATGAATGGAAGGGGGGTATTGGTGTAGTGAATGGAAGGAGGGTATTGGTGTAGTGAATGGAAGGGGGGTATTGGTGTGATGAATGGAAGGGGGGTATTGGTGTGGTGAATGGAAGGGGGGTATTGGTGTGATGAATGGAAGGAGGGTATTGGTGTGATGAATGGAAGGGGGGTATTGGTGTAGTGAATGGAAGGAGGGTATTGGTGTGATGAATGGAAGGGGGTATTGGTGTAGTGAATGGAAGGGGGGTATTGGTGTAGTGAATGGAAGGGGGGTATTGGTGTAGTGAATGGAAGGGGGGTATTGGTGTAGTGAATGGAAGGGGGGTATTGGTGTGATGAATGGAAGGGGGGTATTGGTGTGATGAATGGAAGGGGGGTATTGGTGTAGTGAATGGAAGGGGGGTATTGGTGTAGTGAATGGAAGGGGGGTATTGGTGTGATGAATGGAAGGGGGGTATTGGTGTAGTGAATGGAAGGGGGTATTGGTGTAGTGAATGGAAGGGGGGTATTGGTGTGATGAATGGAAGGGGGGTATTGGTGTAGTGAATGGAAGGGGGTTATTGGTGTGGTGAATGGAAGGGGGGTATTGGTGTAGTGAATGGAAGGGTGGTATTGGTGTGATGAATGGAAGGGGGGTATTGGTATAGTGAATGGAAGGAGGGTATTGGTGTAGTGAATGGAAGGGGGGTATTGGTGTAGTGATTGGAAGGGGGGTATTGGTGTAGTGAATGGAAGGGGGGTATTGGTGTAGTGAATGGAAGGGGGTATTGGTGTAGTGAATGGAAGGGGGTATTGGTGTAGTGAATGGAAGGGGGGTATTGGTGTAGTGATTGGAAGGAGGGTATTGGTGTAGTGAATGGAAGGGGGGTATTGGTGTAGTGATTGGAAGGGGGGTATTGGTGTAGTGATTGGAAGGGGGGTATTGGTGTAGTGAATGGAAGGGGGGTATTGGTGTAGTGAATGGAAGGGGGTATTGGTGTAGTGAATGGAAGGGGGGTATTGGTGTAGTGAATGGAAGGGGGGTATTGGTGTAGTGAATGGAAGGAGGGTATTGGTGTAGTGAATGGAAGGGGGGTATTGGTGTCGTGAATGGAAGGGGGGTATTGGTGTCGTGAATGGAAGGGGGGTATTGGTGTAGTGAATGGAAGGGGGGTATTGGTGTAGTGAATGGAAGGGGGGTATTGGTGTAGTGAATGGAAGGAGGGTATTGGTGTAGTGAATGGAAGGGGGGTATTGGTGTAGTGAATGGAAGGGGGGTATTGGTGTAGTGAATGGAAGGGGGGTATTGGTGTAGTGAATGGAAGGGGGTATTGGTGTAGTGAATGGAAGGGGGGTATTGGTGTAGTGAATGGAAGGGGGGTATTGGTGTGATGAATGCAAGGGGGGTATTGGTGTAGTGAATGGAAGGGGGGTATTGGTGTAATGAATGGAAGGGGGGTATTGGTGTAGTGAATGGAAGGGGGGTATTGGTGTAGTGAATGGAAGGGGGGTATTGGTGTGGTGAATGGAAGGAGGGTATTGGTGTAGTGAATGGAAGGGGGGTATTGGTGTGGTGAATGGAAGGAGGGTATTGGTGTAGTGAATGGAAGGGGGGTATTGGTGTGATGAATGGAAGGGGGGTATTGGTGTAGTGAATGGAAGGGGGGTATTGGTGTGATGAATGGAAGGGGGGTATTGGTGTGATGAATGGAAGGGGGGTATTGGTGTAGTGAATGGAAGGAGGGTATTGGTGTGGTGAATGGAAGGTGGGTATTTGTGTAGTGAATGGAAGGGGGGTATTGGTGTAGAGAATGGAAGGAGGGTATTGGTGTAGTGAATGGAAGGGGGGTATTGGTGTAGTGAATGGAAGGGGGGTATTGGTGTAGTGAATGGAAGGGGGGTATTGGTGTAGTGAATGGAAGGGAGGTATTGGTGTAGTGAATAGAAGGGGGGTATTGGTGTAGTGAATGGAAGGGGGTATTGGTGTAGTGAATGGAATGGGGGTATTGGTGCAGTGAATGGAAGGGGGTATTGGTGTAGTGAATGGAAGGGGGGTATTGGTGTAGTGAATGGAAGGGGGGTATTGGTGTAGTGAATGGAAGGGGGGTATTGGTTTAGTGAATGGAAGGGGGGTATTGGTGTAGTGAATGGAAGGGGGGTATTGGTGTGATGAATGGAAGGGGGGTATTGGTGTAGTGAATGGAAGGGGGGTATTGGTGTAGTGAATGGAAGGAGGGTATTGGTGTGATGAATGGAAGGAGGGTATTGGTGTAGTGAATGGAAGGGGGGTATTGGTGTAGTGAATGGAAGGGGGGTATTGGTGTGATGAATGGAAGGGGGGTATTGGTGTAGTGAATGGATGGGGGGTGTTGGTGTAGTGAATGGAAGGGGGTATTGGTGTAGTGAATGGATGGGGGGTATTGGTGTAGTGAATGGAAGGGGGGTATTGGTGTAGTGAATGGAAGGAGGGTATTGGTGTAGTGAATGGAAGGGGGGTATTGGTGTAGTGAATGGAAGGGGGGTATTGGTGTAGTGAATGGATGGGGGGTATTGGTGTAGTGAATGGAAGGGGGGTATTGGTGTAGTGAATGGAAGGGGGGTATTGGTGTAGTGAATGGAAGGGTGTATTGGTGTAGTGAATGGAAGGAGGGTATTGGTGTGATGAATGGAAGGAGGGTATTGGTGTAGTGAATGGAAGGGGGGTATTGGTGTAGTGAATGGAAGGGGGGTATTGGTGTAGTGAATGGAAGGGGGGTATTGGTGCAGTGAATGGAAGGGGGGTATTGGTGTGATGAATGGAAGGGGGTATTGGTGTAGTGAATGGAAGGGGGGTATTGGTGTGATGAATGGAAGGGGGTATTGGTGTAGTGAATGGAAGGGGGGTATTGGTGTAGTGAATGGAAGGGGGGTATTGGTTTAGTGAATGGAAGGGGGTATTGGTGTAGTGAATGGAAGGGGGGTATTGGTGTAGTGAATGGAAGGGGGGTATTGGTGTAGTGAATGGAAGGAGGGTATTGGTGTGATGAATGGAAGGAGGGTATTGGTGTAGTGAATGGAAGGGGGGTATTGGTGTGATGAATGGAAGGAGGGTATTGGTGTAGTGAATGGAAGGGGGGTATTGGTGTAGTGAATGGAAGGGGGGTATTGGTGTAGTGAATGGAAGGGGGGTATTGGTGTAGTGAATGGAAGGAGGGTATTGGTGCAGTGAATGGAAGGAGGGTATTGGTGTAGTGAATGGAAGGAGGGTATTGGTGTGATGAATGGAAGGGGGGTATTGGTGTGATGAATGGAAGGGGGGTATTGGTGTAGTGAATGGAAGGGGGGTATTGGTGTAGTGAATGGAAGGAGGGTATTGGTGTGATGAATGGAAGGAGGGTATTGGTGTAGTGAATGGAAGGGGGGTATTGGTGTAGTGAATGGAAGGGGGGTATTGGTGTAGTGAATGGAAGGGGGGTATTGGTGTGATGAATGGAAGGGGGGTATTGGTGTAGTGAATGGATGGGGGGTATTGGTGTAGTGAATGGAAGGGGGTATTGGTGTAGTGAATGGATGGGGGGTATTGGTGTAGTGAATGGAAGGGGGGTATTGGTGTAGTGAATGGAAGGAGGGTATTGGTGTAGTGAATGGAAGGGGGGTATTGGTGTAGTGAATGGAAGGGGGGTATTGGTGTAGTGAATGGATGGGGGGTATTGGTGTGATGAATTGAAGGGGGGTATTGGTGTAGTGAATGGAAGGGGGGTATTGGTGTAGTGAATGGAAGGGGGGTATTGGTGTAGTGAATGGAAGGGGGGTATTGGTGTAGTGAATGGAAGGGGGTATTGGTGTAGTGAATGGAAGGAGGGTATTGGTGCAGTGAATGGAAGGAGGGTATTGGTGTAGTGAATGGAAGGAGGGTATTGGTGTGATGAATGGAAGGGGGGTATTGGTGTGATGAATGGAAGGGGGGTATTGGTGTAGTGAATGGAAGGGGGGTATTGGTGTAGTGAATGGAAGGAGGGTATTGGTGTGATGAATGGAAGGAGGGTATTGGTGTAGTGAATGGAAGGGGGGTATTGGTGTAGTGAATGGAAGGGGGGTATTGGTGTAGTGAATGGAAGGAGGGTATTGGTGCAGTGAATGGAAGGAGGGTATTGGTGTAGTGAATGGAAGGAGGGTATTGGTGTAGTGAATGGAAGGGGGGTATTGGTGTAGTGAATGGAAGGAGGGTATTGGTGTAGTGAATGGAAGGGGGGTATTGGTGTAGTGAATGGAAGGGGGTATTGGTGTAGTGAATGGAAGGGGGGTATTGGTGTAGTGAATGGAAGGGGGGTATTGGTGTAGTGAATGGAAGGGGGGTATTGGTGTAGTGAATGGAAGGGGGGTATTGGTGTAGTGAATGGAAGGGGGGTATTGGTGTAGTGAATGGAAGGGGGGTATTGGTGTAGTGAATGGAAGGGGGGTATTGGTGTAGTGAATGGAAGGGGGGTATTGGTGTAGTGAATGGAAGGGGGGTATTGGTGTAGTGAATGGAAGGGGGGTATTGGTGTAGTGAATGGAAGGGGGGTATTGGTGTAGTGAATGGAAGGGGGGTATTGGTGTAGTGAATGGAAGGGGGGTATTGGTGTAGTGAATGGAAGGGGGGTATTGGTGTAGTGAATGGAAGGAGGGTATTGGTGTAGTGAATGGAAGGGGGGTATTGGTGTAGTGAATGGAAGGGGGGTATTGGTGTAGTGAATGGAAGGGGGGTATTGGTGTAGTGAATGGAAGGGGGGTATTGGTGTAGTGAATGGAAGGGGGTATTGGTGTAGTGAATGGAAGGGGGGTATTGGTGTAGTGAATGGAAGGGGGGTATTGGTGTAGTGAATGGAAGGGGGGTATTGGTGTAGTGAATGGAAGGGGGTATTGGTGTGGTGAATGGAAGGGGGGTATTGGTGTAGTGAATGGAAGGGGGGTATTGGTGTAGTGAATGGAAGGGGGGTATTGGTGTAGTGAATGGAAGGGGGTATTGGTGTAGTGAATGGAAGGGGGGTATTGGTGTAGTGAATGGAAGGGGGGTATTGGTGTAGTGAATGGAAGGGGGGTATTGGTGTAGTGAATGGAAGGGGGTATTGGTGTAGTGAATGGAAGGGGGGTATTGGTGTAGTGAATGGAAGGGGGGTATTGGTGTAGTGAATGGAAGGGGGGTATTGGTGTAGTGAATGGAAGGGGGGTATTGGTGTAGTGAATGGAAGGGGGGTATTGGTGTAGTGAATGGAAGGGGGGTATTGGTGTAATGAATGGAAGGGGGGTATTGGTGTAGTGAATGGAAGGGGGGTATTGGTGTAGTGAATGGAAGGGGGGTATTGGTGTGATGAATGGAAGGGGGGTATTGGTGTAGTGAATGGAAGGGGGGTATTGGTGTAGTGAATGGAAGGAGGGTATTGGTGTAGTGAATGGAAGGAGGGTATTGGTGTAGTGAATGGAAGGGGGGTATTGGTGTGGTGAATGGAAGGGGGGTATTGGTGTAGTGAATGGAAGGGGGGTATTGGTGTAGTGAATGGATGGTGGGCGTTTGGCAGGCAGTTCGTTGCCCTTGAATTTTACCTTCCGATGAGGGGACGTTTGAGACAATGGTTGATTGTCTGTTTGGTGAAGAGCCATTTCTGTTCTCTTACCGGAGCTGGCATGATTTGCTGGCTGCACTGGTAATTTTCCAAATCAGTTCCTTGTGCCCTCTTTTTTGCAGAATCGTAGATCTTCCGTCTTCGTTTGTTCACTTTCTTACATATCTCTGTGTGTGTGTCCAACCGGTCTAGAACAAACCTCCGGCCACAGAAGGAGCAATGTGCTTTTTCCTCAGGAGAGTAATGTCCGTCCCACTCTGTCCCCTCCTGCTGTGGCGAGTCATTGTCATGTGCTCTGTCATCTCCATCGTCTTCAGTGTCATCCTTTGCTTCGCATCTCATCTCTTTATAATCTGCAAATGGGTTTGAATGATCAGTGTATTCCTCTGAGGAAAGTGTATCAAAGCTCTCTGCAATCGGTTTCTCTTGGTAATGGTCTCTTGTTTTCATCTGATGAGATTTTTCACTGCTGCTCTTCGGTTCTCTGTGAACTTCGACATCTCTTGCACTCTCTCTTTTCAGTCTTTCTCTCTGTCTCTGCTTTGCTTCTCTTTCCATTTCCACCAATTTTGCTTTCTCTGCCCTCTCTCTCTCTGCCCTCTCTCTCTCTGCCCTCTCTCTCTCTGCCCTCTCTCTCTCTGCCCTCTCTCTCTCTGCCCTCTCTCTTTTTGGCCTCTCGCTTTTTGGCCTCTCGCTTTTTGGCCTCTCTCTCTCTGGCCTCTCTCTTTTTGGCCTCTCTCTCTCTGCCTTCTCTCTCTCTGCCCTCTCTCTCTCTGCCCTCTCTCTCTCTGCCCTCTCTCTCTCCGGCCTCTCTCTCTCCGGCCTCTCTCTCTCTGCCCTCTCTCTTTTTGGCCTCTCTCTCTCTGGCCTCTCTCTCTCCGACCTCTCTCTCTCCGGCCTCTCTCTTTTTGGCCTCTCTCTCTCTGGCCTCCCACTTTCCGCCCTCTTTTCCTCTTCCATCTCTTCTTCCTCTGCTTGATCCCTTCGCCTCTGAATTTGTCTCAGTTCTTCCTCGATTTTCCTCAGTCTTCCTTGGATAAGACTTTCCTTCTTATTAATCTCTACTTCTAAATTCTCTCTGTCGTTTTCCTGATTATCTTGCATTCCCTTGGGCTCTTGTCCTTTAGTACACGGGGACGTTTTGTGCTGACTGCTCCTTTGTCTCAACTGAACTGGAGATGGTGAATCTTCCAATGGTCTGAGCTCTACGCACCTTTCCCTGGTCCTGTAGTGGGCTCTGCTGGAGTGACGAGGCTCTTTGGGCTCTTTAGGTGGAGAGGGTCTGAATGTAACGGCCGGCCACATGGCAGCATCCAGAGTTATTAAACTCCTCCAATCGGAAGATTCTCCTTCAAGGTTTAAGATGTTTCCAAGACCAGGGGTCCTCCTCTCAATGGGCCTCAGAGGGTGCGACCTGTCTATCCCCGCACTCCTTTTGCCCTGTGGCCCGAGAATGACTTGTGTCCACCCTGAATCCTGATCCTCTGGGGGCAGCTGTTGCACAAGTGTTGAGTCAGCTGAAGAATGCTCCTCGATGTCAGGGTTCCTGCAGGGCCCAGATTGATCTTGCAGGTTACAGGTGGTCCTGAGTCGGTACAGAGCATCCTGATACTGCTGCTTATAGATTGCCATTAATTTCACCTGCTTCTCTCTCTCCAGCTTCTGCTGGAACTGGCATTTCAGCAGGTCCAGTTTAGTCTGTGTTGTGGGAAGCGGAGAATCGTGAGCATTTTGACTGATGGGTGGGAGCTTGTCCACGCTCTTATTTTTGCCGTAAGGCGACAATGGGTCGATCTGAAGGTACGGGGCCATTTCCCATCTGGCCATCAACGCTCCCAGGAAGCTGCAGTGAAAACACTCAAATTAACCTGGACACCACGATTGGTCAGGACAGAAGCTCGGACTTCAGATTCTCAGAAAACTTCACATCCAATGAGCCAGTAATGTCAGTCGCATCTCTGACTCACAAGGTCATGGGTTCATGTCCCACTCCAGGGAATTGAGCCAATAATCCAGGCTGGTGCTTCCAGTGCCAGGACTGAGGCATGATGAGGAGATGCCGGTGATGGACTGGGGTTGACAATTGTAAACAATTTTACAACACCAAGTTATAGTCCAACAAATTTATTTTAAATTCCACAAGCTTTCGGAGGCTTCCTCCTTCGTCAGGTGAATGGTGTGGAATTTAAAATAAATTTGTTGGACTATAACTTGGTGTTGTAAAATTGTTTACAAAAGGACTGAGGAAGTCAGACGGTCAGTACTGAGGGAGCGCTGCACTGTCGGAGGGTCAGTACTGAGGAAGCACTGCACTGTCGGAGGGTCAGTACTGAGGGAGCGCTGCACTGTCGGAGGGTCAGTACTGAGGAAGCACTGCACTGTCGGAGGGTCAGTACTGAGGGAGCACTGCACTGTCGGAGGGTCAGTACTGAGGGAGTGCTGCACTGTCGGAGGGTCAGTACTGAGGGGGTGCAGCATTGTCAGAGGGTCAGTACTGAGGGAGCGCCGCACTGTCGGAGGGTCAGTACTGAGGGAGCGCTGCACTGTCGGAGGGTCAGGACTGAGGGAGCGCTGCACTGTCGGAGGGTCAGTACTGAGGGAGTGCTGCACTGTCGGAGGGTCAGTACTGAGGGAGTGCTGCACTGTCGGAGGGTCAGGACTGAGGGAGCGCTGCACTGTCGGAGGGTCAGTACTGAGGGAGTGCTGCACTGTCGGAGGGTCAGTACTGAGGGAGCGCTGCACTGTAGGAGGGTCAGTACTGAGGGAGCGCTGCACTGTCGGAGGGGCAGCACTGAGGGAGCGCTGCACTGTCGGAGGGTCAGTACTGAGGGAGTGCTGCACTGTCGGAGGGTCAGTACTGAGGGAGTGCTGCACTGTCGGAGGGTCAGTACTGAGGGAGCGCTGCACTGTCGGAGGGTCAGTACTGAGGGAGTGCAGCACTGTCGGAGGGGCAGCACTGAGGGAGCGCTGCACTGTCGGAGGGTCAGTACTGAGGGAGTGCTGCACTGTCGGAGGGTCAGTACTGAGGGAGTGCTGCACTGTCGGAGGGTCAGTACTGAGGGAGGGCTGCACTGTCGGAGGGTCAGTACTGAGGGAGCGCTGCACTGTCGGAGGGTCAGTACTGAGGGAGTGCTGCACTGTCGGAGGGTCAGTACTGGGGGAGTGCTGCACTGTCGGAGGTGCCGTCTTTCAGATGAAACGTTAAACCGAGGCCCCGTCTGCCCCTCTCAGGTGGATGTAAAAGATCCCACGGCCACTATTGGAAGAAGAGCAGGGGGAGTTCTCCCCGGTGTCCTGGGGCCAATATTTATCCCTCAACCAACATCAGTGGTTATTTACCACATTGCTGTTTGTGGGATCTTGCTGGGCGCAAATTGGCTGCCGTGTTTCCTACATTATAACAGTGAGTACACTTCAAAAGTATGTCATTGGCTGTCAGACGTTTTGGGACATCCTGAAGTTGTGAAAGGCCCTGTAATGATTGCAAGTCTTTCCTTTTGTTAGTGCTGTAACTCCTCTCTCTCACTTGGAGTTGTGACAAAGGCCTGAAAATGATCCAGATCCCAGTCCTGTCCAAGTTTCTGCCCTTTCTACATCCATAGACCGAGAAAAGAAAGAGGCCATTCGTCACATCGTGACTGCTCGCTCTTTGCTGGAGCAATCCCACTGCCCCACTCTCTCCCCATAGCCCTGTATCAATCCCAAACTAATCCCACTGCCCCGCTCTCTCCCCATAGCCCTGTATCAATCCCCAAACTAATCCCACTGCCCCACTCTCTCCCCGTAGCCCTGTATCAATCCCAAACTAATCCCACTGCCCCGCTCTCTCCCCATAGCCCTGTATCAATCCCAAACTAATCCCACTGCCCCACTCTCTCCCCATAGCCCTGTATCAATCCCCAAACTAATCCCACTGCCCCACTCTCTCCCCATAGCCCTGTATCAATCCCAAACTAATCCCAATGCCCCACTCTCTCTCCCCATATCCCTGTATAATCTCCAAACTAATCCCACTGCCCCACTCTCTCCCCATATCCCTGTATCAATCCCAAACTAATCCCACTGCCCCACTCTCTCTCCCCATATCCCTGTATCAATCCCAAACTAATCCCACTGCCCCACTCTCCCCCCCATAGCCCTGTATCAATCCCAAACTAATCCCACTGCCCCACTCTCCCCATTGCCCTGTATCAATCCCCAAACTAATCCCACTGCCCCACTCTCTCCCCAGAGCCCTGTATCAATCCCAAACTAATCCCACTGCCCCACTCTCCCCATTGCCCTGTATCAATCCCAAACTAATCCCACTGCCCCACTCTCTCCCCATAGCCCTGTATCAATCCCAAACAAATCCCAATGCCCCACTCTCTCCCCACAGCCCTGCATCAATCCCCAAACTAATCCCACAGCCCCGCTCTCTCCCCATAGCCCTGTATCAATCCCAAACTAATCCCACTGCCCCACTCTCTCCCCATAGTCCTGTATCAATCCCAAACTAATCCCACTGCCCCGCTCTCTCCCCATAGCCCTGTATCAATGCCAAACTAATCCCACTGTCCCACTCTCTCCCCATAGCCCTGAATCAATCCCAAACTAATCCCACTGCCCCACTCTCTCTCCCCAGAGCCCTGTATCAATCCCCAAACTAATCCCACTGCCCCACTCTCTCCCCATAGCCCTGTATCAATCCCCAAACTAATCCCACTGCCCCGCTCTCTCCCCACAGCCCTGTATCAATCCCCAAACTAATCCCAATGCCCCACTCTATCCCCATAGCCCTGTATCAATCCCAAACTAATCCCACTGCCCCACTCTCTCCGCATAGCCCTGTATCAATCCCCAAACTAATCCCACTGCCCCACTCTCTCCCCATAGCCCTGTATCAATCCCCAAACTAATCCCACTGCCCCACTCTCTCTCCCCATAGCCCTTTATCAATCTACAAACTAATCCCACTGCCCCGCTCTCTCCTCATAGCCCTGTATCAATCCCCAAACAAATCCCAATGCCCCACTCTACCCATAGCCCTGTATCAATCCCCAAACTAATCCCACTGCCCCGCTCTCTCCCCATAGCCCTGTATCAATCCCCAAACTAATCCCACTGCCCCGCTCTCTCCCCATAGCCCTGAATCAATCCCAAACTAATCCCACTGCCCCACTCTCTCTCCCCATAGCCCTGTATCAATCCCAAACTTATCCCACTGCCCCACTCTCTCCCCATAGCCCTGCATCAATCCCAAACTAATCCCAATGCCCCACTCTCTCCCCACAGCCCTGTATCAATCCCAAACTAATCCCACTGCCCCACTCTCTATCCATAGCCCTGTATCAATCCCCAAACTAATCCCACTGCCCCACTCTCTCCCCATAGCCCTGCATCAATCCCAAACTAATCCCACTGCCCCGCTCTCTTCCCCATATCCCTGTATCAATCCCAAACTAATCCCACTGCCCCACTCTCTCCCCATAGCCCTGTATCAATCCCCAAACTAATCCCACTGCCCCGCTCTCTCCCCATAGCCCTGTATCAATCCCCAAACTAATCCCACTGCCCCGCTCTCTCCCCATAGCCCTGTATCAATCCCCAAACTAATCCCACTGCCCCGCTCTCTCCCCATAGCCCTGTATCAATCCCCAAACTAATCCCACTGCCCCACTCTCTCCCCACAGACCTGTATCAATCCACAAAATAATCCCACTGCCCCACTTTCTCCCCATAGCCCTGTATCAATCCCCAAACTAATCCCACTGCCCCACTCTCTCCTCACAGCCCTGTATCAATCCACAAAATAATCCCACTGCCCCACTTTCTCCCCATAGACCTGCATCAATCCCCAAACTAATCCCACTGCCCCACTCTCTCCCCATAGCCCTGTATCAATCCACAAAATAATCCCACTGCCCCACTTTCTCCCCATAGCCCTGTATCAATCCCCAAACTAATCCCACTGCCCCACTCTCTACTCATAGCCCTGTATCAATCCCCAAACTAATCCCAATGCCCCACTCTCTCCCCATAGCCCTGAATCAATCCCAAACTAATCCCACTGTCCCACTCTCTCCCCATAGCCCTGAATCAATCCCAAACTAATCCCACTGCCCCACTCTCTCTCCCCACAGCCCTGTATCAATCCCAAACTAATCCCACTGCCCCACTCTCTCCCCATAGCCCTGCATCAATCCCAAACTAATCCCAATGCCCCACTCTCTCCCCACAGCCCTGTATCAATCCCAAACTAATCCCACTGCCCCACTCTCTATCCATAGCCCTGTATCATACCCCAAACTAATCCCACTGCCCCACTCTCTCCCCATAGCCCTGTATCAATCCCCAAACTAATCCCACTGCCCCACTCTCTCCCCATATCCCTGTATCAATCCCAAACTAATCCCACTGCCCCACTCTCTCCCCATAGCCCTGTATCAATCCCCAAACTAATCCCACTGCCCCACTCTCTCCCCATAGCCCTGTATCAATCCCAAACTAATCCCACTGCCCCACACTCTCCCCAGAGCCCTGTATCAATCCCCAAACTAATCCCACTTCCCCACTCTCTCTCCCCAAGCCCTGTATCAATCCACAAAATAATCCCACTGCCCCACTTTCTCCCCATAGCCCTGTATCAATCCCCAAACTAATCCCACTGCCCCACTCTCTCCTCATAGCCCTGTATCAATCCACAAAATAATCCCACTGCCCCACTTTCTCCCCATAGCCCTGCATCAATCCCCAAACTAATCCCACTGCCCCACTCTCTCCCCATAGCCCTGTATCAATCCACAAAATAATCCCACTGCCCCACTTTCTCCCCATAGCCCTGTATCAATCCCCAAACTAATCCCACTGCCCCACTCTCTACTCATAGCCCTGTATCAATCCCCAAACTAATCCCAATGCCCCACTCTCTCCCCATAGCCCTGAATCAATCCCAAACTAATCCCACTGTCCCACTCTCTCCCCATAGCCCTGAATCAATCCCAAACTAATCCCACTGCCCCACTCTCTCTCCCCACAGCCCTGTATCAATCCCAAACTAATCCCACTGCCCCACTCTCTCCCCATAGCCCTGCATCAATCCCAAACTAATCCCAATGCCCCACTCTCTCCCCACAGCCCTGTATCAATCCCAAACTAATCCCACTGCCCCACTCTCTATCCATAGCCCTGTATCATATCCCAAACTAATCCCACTGCCCCACTCTCTCCCCATAGCCCTGTATCAATCCCCAAACTAATCCCACTGCCCCACTCTCTCCCCATATCCCTGTATCAATCCCAAACTAATCCCACTGCCCCACTCTCTCCCCATAGCCCTGTATCAATCCCCAAACTAATCCCACTGCCCCACTCTCTCCCCATAGCCCTGTATCAATCCCAAACTAATCCCACTGCCCCACTCTCTCCCCATAGCCCTGTATCAATCCCCAAACTAATCCCACTGCCCCACACTCTCCCCAGAGCCCTGTATCAATCCCCAAACTAATCCCACTTCCCCACTCTCTCTCCCCAAGCCCTGTATCAATCCCCAAACTAATCCCACTGCCCCACTCTCTCCCCATAGTCCTGTATCAATCCCAAACGAATCCCACTGCCCCACTCTCTCCCCACAGCCCTGTATCAATCCCCAAACTAATCCCACTGCCCCCGCTCTCTCCCCATAGCCCTGTATCAATCCACAAACTAATCCCACTGCCCCGCTCTCTCCCCACAGCCCTGTATCAATCCCCAAACTAATCCCACTGCCCCACTCTATCCCCATAGCCCTGTATCAATCCCAAACTAATCCCACTGCCCCACTCTCTCCCCAGAGCCCTGTATCAATCCCCAAACTAATCCCACTGCCCCACTCTCTCCCCATAGCCCTGTATCAATCCCCGTACTAATCCCACTGCCCCACTCTCTCCCCACAGCCCTGTATCAATCCCCAAACGAATCCCACTGCCCCACTCTCTCCTCATAGCCCTGTATCAATCCCCAAACTAATCCCACTTCCACACTCTCTCTCCCCAAGCCCTGTATCAATCCCCAAACTAATCCCACTGCCCCGCTCACTCTCCATAGCCCTGTATCAATCCCAAACTAATCCCACTGCCCCACTCTCTCCCCACAGCCCTGTATCAACCCCCAAACTAATCCCACTGCCCCACTCTCCCCCCATAGCCCTGTATCAATCCCCAAACTAATCCCACTGCCCCACTCTCTCTCCCCATAGCCCTGTATCAATCCCAAACTAATCCCACTGCCCCACTCTCTCTCCCCATAGCCCTGTATCAATCCCAAACTAATCCCACTGCCCCGCTCTCTCCCCATAGCCCTGTATCAATCCACAAACTAATCCCACTGCCCCACTCTCTCCCCATAGCCCTGTATCAATCCCAAACTAATCCCACTGCCCCACTCTCTCTCCCCATAGCCCTGTATCAATCCCAAACTAATCCCACTGCCCCGCTCTCTCCCCATAGCCCTGTATCAATCTCCAAACTAATCCCACTGCCTCACTCTCTCCCCATAGCCCTGTATCAATCCCCAAACTAATCCCACTGCCCCGCTCTCTCCCCATAGCCCTGTATCAATCCCCAAACTAATCCCACTGCCCCACTCTCTCCCCATAGCCCTGTATCAATCCCCAAACTAATCCCACTGCCCCGCTCTCTCCCCACAACCCTGTATCAATCCCCAAACTAATCCCACTGCCCCACTCTCTCCCCATAGCCCTGTATCAATCCCCAAACTAATCCCACTGCCCCGCTCTCTCCCCATAGTCCTGTATCAATCCCCAAACTAATCCCACTGCCCCACTCTCTCCCCATAGCCCTGTATCAATCCCCAAACTAATCCCACTGCCCCGCTCTCTCCCCATAGCCATGTATCAATCCACAAACTAATCCCACTGCCCCGCTCTCTCCCCATAGCCCTGTTTCAATCCACAAACTAATCCTAATGCCCCCCTCTCTCCCCAAAGCCCTGTATCAATCCCCAAACTAATCCCACTGCCCCGCTCTCTCCCCATAGCCCTGAATCAATCCCCAAACTAATCCCACTGCCCCACTCTCTCCCCATAGCCCTGCATCAATCCCAAACTAATCCCACTGCCCCACTCTCTCCCCATAGCCCTGCATCAATCCCAAACTAATCCCAATGCCCCACTCTCTCCCCATAGCCCTGTATCAATCCCAAACTAATCCCACTGCCCCGCTCTCTCCCCATAGCCCTGTATCAATCCCCAAACTAATCCCACTGCCCCGCTCTCTCCCCATAGCCCTGTATCAATCCCAAACTAATCCCACTGCCCCGCTCTCTCCCCATAGCCCTGTATCAATCCCCAAACTAATCCCACTGCCCCACTCTATCCCCATAGCCCTGTATCAATCCCCAAACTAATCCCACTGCCCCACTCTCTCCCCATAGCCCTGCATCAATCCCAAACTAATCCCACTGCCCCACTCTCTCCCCATAGCCCTGCATCAATCCCAAACTAATCCCACTGCCCCGCTCTCTCCCCATAGCCCTGTATCAATCCCAAACTAATCCCACTGCCCCGCTCTCTCCCCATAGCCCTGTATCAATCCCCAAACTAATCCCACTGCCCCGCTCTCTCCCCACAGCCCTGTATCAATCCCAAACTAATCCCACTGCCCCACTCAATCCCCATAGCCCTGCATCGATCCACAAACTAATACCACTGCCCACTCTCTCCCCATAGCCCTGTATCAATCCCCAAACTAATCCCACTGCCCCACTCTATACCCATAGCCCTGTATCAATCCCCAAACTAATCCCACTGCCCCACTCCCTCCCCATAGCCCTGCATCAATCCCCAAACTAATCCCACTGCCCCACTCTCTCCCCATAGCCCTGTATCAATCCCAAACTAATCCCACTGCCCCACTCTCTCCCCATAGCCCTGTATCAATCCCAAACTAATCCCACTGCCCCACTCTCTCCCCATAGCCCTGCATCAATCCCAAACTAATCCCACTGCCCCACTCTCTCCCCATAGCCCTGTATCAATCCCAAACTAATCCCACTGCCCCGCTCTCTCCCCATAGCCCTGTATCAATCCCAAACTAATCCCACTGCCCCGCTCTCTCACCACAGCCCTGTATCAATCCAGAAACTAATCCCACTGCCCCACTCTCTCCCCATAGCCCTGTATCAATCCACAAACTAATCCCACTGCCCCGCTCTCTCCCCATAGCCCTGTATCAATCCCAAACTAATCCCAATGCCCCACTCTATCCCCATAGCCCTGTATCAATCCCAAACTAATCCCACTGCCCGACTCTCTCCCCACAGCCCTGTATCAATCCCAAACTAATCCCAATGCCCCACTCTCTCCCCATAGCCCTGTATCAATCCCCAAACTAATCCCACTGCCCCACTCTCTCCCCACAGCCCTGTATCAATCCCCAAACTAATCCCACTGCCCCACTCTCTCCCCATAGCCCTGTATCAATCCCCAAACTAATCCCACTGCCCCGCTCTCTCCCCATAGCCCTGCATCAATCCCCAAACTAATCCCACTGCCCCACTATCTCTCCCCAGAGCCCTGTATCAATGCCAAACTAATCCCACTGCCCCACTCTCTCCCCATAGCCCTGTATCAATCCACAAACTAATCCCACTGCCCCACTCTCTCCCCATAGCCCTGTATCAATCCCAAACTAATCCCACTGCCCCACTCTCTCCCCATAGCCCTGTATCAATCCCCAAACTAATCCCACTGCCCCACTCTCTCCCCATAGCCCTGTATCAATCCCCAAACTAATCCCACTGCCCCGCTCTCTCCCCATAGACCTGTATCAATCCCCAAACTAATCCCACTGCCCCACTCTCTCCCCATAGCCCTGTATCAATCCCAAACTAATCCCACTGCCCCACTCTCTCCCCATAGCCCTGTATCAATCCCCAAACTAATCCCACTGCCCCACTCTCTCCCCATAGCCCTGTATCAATCCCCAAACTAATCCCACTGCCCCGCTCTCTCCCCATAGCCCTGTATCAATCCCCAAACTAATCCCACTGCCCCACTCTCTCCCCATAGACCTGTATCAATCCACAAACTAATCCCACTGCCCCGCTGTCTCCCCAAAGCCCTGTATCAATCCCCAAACTAATCCCACTGCCCCACTCTCCCCCCATAGCCCTGTATCAATCCCCAAACTAAGCCCACTGCCCCACTCTATCCCCATAGCCCTGTATCAATCCCAAACTAATCCCACTGCCCCACTCTATCCCCATAGCCCTGTATCAATCCCAAACTAATCCCACTGCCCCACTCTCTCCCCGTAGACCTGTATCAATCCACAAACTAATCCCACTGCCCCGCTGTCTCCCCAAAGCCCTGTATCAATCCCCAAACTAATCCCACTGCCCCACTCTATCCCCATAGCCCTGTATCAATCCCAAACTAATCCCACTGCCCCACTCTATCCCCATAGCCCTGTATCAATCCCAAACTAATCCCACTGCCCCGCTCTCTCCCCATAGCCCTGTATCAATTCCCAAACTAATCCCAATGCCCCACTCTATCCCCATAGCCCTGTATCAATCCCAAACTAATCCCACTGCCCCGCTCTCTCCCCATAGCCCTGTATCAATTCCCAAACTAATCCCACTGCCCCACTCTATCCCCATAGCCCTGTATCAATCCCAAACTAATCCCACTGCCCTGCTCTCTACCCATAGCCCTGTATCAATCCCCAAACTAATCCCACTGACCCACTCGATCCCCATAGCCCTGTATCAATCCCAAACTAATCCCACTGCCCCACTTTCTCTCCCCATAGCCCTGTATCAATTCCCAAACTAATCCCACTGCCCCACTCTATCCCCATAGCCCTGTATCAATCCCAAACTAATCCCACTGCCCCACTCTCTCCCCATAGCCCTGTATCAATCCCCAAACTAATCCCACTGACCCACTCGATCCCCATAGCCCTGTATCAATCCCCAAACTAATCCCACTGACCCACTCGATCCCCATAGCCCTGTATCAATCCACAAACTAATCCCACTGCCCCACTCTCTCCCCATTGACCTGTATTAATCCCCAAACTAATCCCACTGCCCCGCTCTCTCCCCATAGCCCTGTATCAATCCCCAAACTAATCCCACTGCCCTGCTCTCTCCCCATCGCCCTGTATCAATCCCCAAACTAATCTCACTGCCCCACTCGATCCCCATAGCCCTGTATCAATCCCAAACTAATCCCACTGCCCCACCTTCTCTCCCTATAGCCCTGTATCAATCCCCAAACTAAACCCACTGCCCCGCTCTCTCCCCATAGCCCTGTATCAATCCCCAAACTAATCCCACTGCCCCGCTCTCTCCCCATAGCCCAGTATCAATCCCCAAACTAATCCCACTGCCCCACTCTCTCTCCCCATAGCCCTGTACCATTCCCAAACTAATCCCACTGCCCCACTCTCTCCCCATAGCCCTGTATCAATCCCAAACTAATCCCACTGCCCCACTCTCTCCCCACAGCCCTGTATCAATCCCAAACTAATCCCACTGCCCCGCTCTCTCCCCATAGCCCAGTATCAATCCCAAACTAATCCCACTGCCCCGCTCTCTCCCCATAGCCCTGTATCAATCCCCAAACTAATCCCACTGCCCCACTCTCTCCCCATAGCCCTGTATCAATCCCCAAACTAATCCCACTGCCCCACTCTCTCCCCATAGCCCTGTATCAATCCCAAACTAATCCCACTGCCCCACTCTCTCCCCATAGCCCTGTATCAATCCCCAAACTAATCCCAATGCCCCACTCTCTCCCCATAGCCCTGTATCAATCCCCAAACTAATCCCAATGCCCCACTCTCTCCGCATAGCCCTGTATCAATCCCCAAACTAATCCCACTGCCCCACTCTCCCCCCATAGCCCTGTATCAATCCCAAACTAATCCCACTGCCCCGCTCTCTCCGCATAGCCCTGTATCAATCCCCAAACTAATCCCACTGCCCCACTCTCTCCCCATCGCCCTGTATCAATCCCCAAACTAATCCCACTGCCCCACTCTCCCCCCATAGCCCTGTATCAATCCCAAACTAATCCCACTGCCCCGCTCTCTCCGCATAGCCCTGTATCAATTCCCAAACTAATCCCACTGCCCCACTCTATCCCCATAGCCCTGTATCAATCCCAAACTAATCCCACTGCCCCGCTCTCTCCCCATAGCCCTGTATCAATCCCCAAACTAATCCCACTGCCCCACTCTCCCCCCATAGCCCTGTATCAATCCCAAACTAATCCCACTGCCCCACTCTCTCCCCACAGCCCTGTATCAATCCCCAAACTAATCCCAATGCCCCACTCTCTCCCCATCGCCCTGTATCAATCCCCAAACTAATCCCACTGCCCCACTCTCTCCCCATAGCCCTGTATCAATCCCCAAACTAAACCAACTGACCTGTTCTCTCCCCACAGCCCTGTATCAATCCCCAAACTAATCCCACTGCCCCACTCTCTCCCCATAGCCCTGTATCAATCCCCAAACTAATCCCACTGCCCCACTCTCCCCCCATAGCCCTGTATCAATCCCCAAACTAATCCCACTGCCCCACTCTCCCCCCATAGCCCTGTATCAATCCCCAAACTAATCCCACTGCCCCACTCTCTCCCCATAGCCCTGTATCAATCCCCAAACTAATCCCACTGCCCCACTCTCCCCCCATAGCCCTGTATCAATCCCCAAACGAATCCCACTGCCCCACTCTCTCCCCATAGCCCTGTATCAATCCCCAAACTGATCCCACTGCCCCACTCTATCCCCATAGCCCTGTATCAATCCCAAACTGATCCCACTGCCCCACTCTATCCCCATAGCCCTGTATCAATCCCCAAACTAATCCCACTGCCCCGCTATCTCCCCATCGCCCTGCATCAATCCCCAAACTAATCCCACTGCCCCACTCTCTCCCCATAGCCCGCTATCAATCCTCAAACTAATCGCACTGCCCCACTCTATCTCCATAGCCCTGTATCAATCCCAAACTAATCCCACTGCTCCACTCTCTCCCCATAGCCCGCTATCAATCCCCAAACTAATCCCACTGCCCCACTCTATCTCCATAGCCCTGTATCAATCCCAAACTAATCCCACTGCCCCACTCTCTCCCCATAGCCCTGTATCAATCCACAAACTAATCCCACTGACCCACCCTCTCCCCATAGTCCTGTATCAATCCCAAACTAATCCCACTGCCCCACTCTCTCTCCCCATAGCCCTGAATCAATCCCAAACTAATCCCACTGCCCCACTCTCTCCCCATAGCCCTGTATCAATCCCCAAACTAATCCCACTGCCCCACTCTCTCCCCATAGCCCTGTATCAATCCCCAAACTAATCCCACTGCCCCACTCTATCCCCATAGCCCTGTATCAATCCCCAAACTGATCCCACTGCCCCACTCTATCCCCATAGCCCTGTATCAATCCCCAAACTGATCCCACTGCCCCACTCTCTACGCACAGCCCTGTATCAATCCCCAAACTAATCCCACTGCCCCACTCTCTCCCCATAGCCCTGTATCAATCCCAAACTAATCCCACTGCCCCACTCTGTCCCCATAGACCTGTATCAATCCACAAACTAATCCCACTGCCCCGCTGTCTCCCCAAAGCCCTGTATCAATCCCCAAACTAATCCCACTGCCCCACTCTATCCCCATAGCCCTGTATCAATCCCAAACTAATCCCACTGCCCCACTCTCTCCCCACAGACCTGTACCAATCCCAAACTAATCCCACTGCCCCACTCTATCCCCATAGCCCTGTATCAATCCCAAACTAATCCCACTGCCCCACTCTATCCCCATAGCCCTGTATCAATCCCAAACTAATCCCACTGCCCCGCTCTCTCCCCACAGCCCTGTATCAATCCCCAAACTAATCCCACTGCCCCACTCTCTCCCCACAGCCCTGTATCAATCCCCAAACTAATCCCACTGCCCCACTCTCTCCCCATAGCCCTGTATCATTCCCCAAACTAATCCCACTGCCCCACTCTCTCCCCATAGACCTGTATCAATCGCCAAACTAATCCCACTGCCCCACTCTCTCCCCATAGCCCTGTATCAATCCCCAAACTAATCCCACTGCCCCGCTCTCTCCCCATAGCCCTGTATCAATCCCCAAACTAATCCCACTGCCCCGCTCTCTCCCCATAGCCCTGTATCAATCCCCAAACTAATCCCACTGCCCCGCTCTCTCCCCATAGCCCTGTATCAATCCCAAACTAATCCCACTGCCCTGCTCTCTCCCCATAGCCCTTTATCAATCCCAAACTAATCCCACTGCCCCACTCTCTCCCCATAGCCCAGTATCAATCCCCAAACTAATCCCACTGCCCCACTCTCTCCCCATAGCCCTGTATCAATTCCCAAACTAATCCCACTGCCCCACTCTCTCCCCAGAGCCCTGTATCAATCCCAAACTAATCCCACTGCCCTGCTCTCTCCCCATAGTCCTGTATCAATCCCCAAACTAATCCCACTGCCCCGCTCTCTCCCCATAGTCCTGTATCAATCCCCAAACTAATCCCACTGCCCCGCTATCACCCCATAGCTCTGTATCAATCCCAAACTAATCCCACTGCCCCATTCTCTCCCTACAGCCCTGTATCAATCCCCAAACTAAACCCACTGCCCCGCTCTCTCCCCATAGCCCTGTATCAATCCCCAAACTAAACCCACTGCCCCGCTCTCTCCCCATAGCCCTGTATCAATCCACAAACTAATCCCACTGCCCTGCTCTCTCCCCATAGCCCAGTATCAATCCCAAACTAATCCCACTGCCCCACTCTCTCCCCACAGCCCTTTCTCAATCCCCAAACTAATCCCACTGCCCCACTCTCTCCCCATAGTCCTGCATCAATCCACAAACTAATCCCACTGCACCACCCTCTCCCCATCGCCCTGTATCAATCCCCAAACTAATCCCACTGCCCCGCTCTCTCCCCATAGCCCTGTATCAATCCCAAACTAATCCCACTGCCCTGCTCTCTCCCCATAGCCCTGTATCAATCCCCAAACTAATCCCACTGCCCCATTCTCTCCCCATAGTCCTGTATCAATCCCCAAACTAATCCCACTGCCCCGCTCTCTCCCCATAGCCCTGAATCAATCCCAAACTAATCCCACTGCCCCACTCTCTCTCCCCATAGCCCTGTATCAATCCCCAAACTAATCCCACTGCCCCACTCTCTCCCCATAGCCCTGTATCAATCCCCAAACTAATCCCACTGCCCCACTCTCTCCCCATAGCCCAGTATCAATCCCCAAACTAATCCCACTGCCCCGCTCTCTCCCCACAGCCCTGTATCAATCCACAAAATAATCCCACTGCCCCACTCTCTCCCCATAGCCCTGTATCAATCCCAAACTAATCCCACTGCCCCACTCTCTCCCCATAGCCCTGTATCAAACCCAAACTAATCCCACTGCCCCACTCTATCCCCGTAGCCCTGTATCAATCCCCAAACTAATCCCACTGCCCCACTCTCTCCCCATAGCCCTGTATCAATCCCAAACTAATCCCACTGCCCCACTCTCTCCCCATAGCCCAGTATCAATCCCCAAACTAATCCCACTGCCCCGCTCTCTCCCCACAGCCCTGTATCAATCCCAAACTAATCCCACTGCCCCACTCTATCCCCATAGCCCTGTATCGATCCACAACTAATCCCACTGCCCCACTCTCTCCCCATAGCCCTGTATCAATCCCCAAACTAATCCCACTGCCCCGCTCTCTCCCCAGAGCCCTGTATCAATCCCAAACTAATCCCACTGCCCCGCTCTCACCCCATAGCCCTGTATCAATCCCCAAACTAATCCCACTGCCCCACTCTCTCCCCATAGCCCTGTATCAATCCACAAACTAATCCCACTGCCCCGCTCTCTCCCCATCGCCCTGTATCAATCCCAAACTCATCCCACTGCCCCACTCTCTCCCCATAGCCCTGTATCAATCCCCAAACTAATCCCACTGCCCCACTCTCTCCCCACAGCCCTGTATCAATCCCAAACTAATCCCACTGCCCCACTCTCTCCCCATAGCCCTGTATCAATCCCCAAACTAATCCCACTGCCCCGGTCTCTCCCCATAGTCCTGTATCAATCCCCAAACTAATCCCACTGCCCCGCTCTCTCCCCATAGCCCTGTATCAATCCCCAAACTAATCCCACAGCCCCGCTCTCTCCCCATAGCCCTGTATCAATCCCCAAACTAATCCCACTGCCCCACTCTCTCTCCCCATAGCCCTGTATCAATCCCCAAACTAATCCCACTGCCCCACTCTCTCTCCCCATAGCCCTGTATCAATCCCAAACTAATCCCACTGCCCCACTCTCTCAACATATCCCTGTATCAATCCCAAACTAATCCCACTGTCCCACTCTCTCCCCATATCCCTGTATCAATCCCAAACTAATCCCACTGCCCCGCTCTCCACCCATAGCCCTGTATCAATCCCCAAACTAATCCCACTGCCCCACTCTCTCCCCATAGCCCAGTATCAATCCCCAAACTAATCCCACTGCCCCGCTCTCTCCCCACAGCCCTGTATCAATCCCAAACTAATCCCACTGCCCCACTCTATCCCCATAGCCCTGTATCGATCCACAACTAATCCCACTGCCCCACTCTCTCCCCATAGCCCTGTATCAATCCCCAAACTAATCCCACTGCCCCGCTCTCTCCCCAGAGCCCTGTATCAATCCCAAACTAATCCCACTGCCCCGCTCTCACCCCATAGCCCTGTATCAATCCCCAAACTAATCCCACTGCCCCACTCTCTCCCCATAGCCCTGTATCAATCCACAAACTAATCCCACTGCCCCGCTCTCTCCCCATCGCCCTGTATCAATCCCAAACTCATCCCACTGCCCCACTCTCTCCCCATAGCCCTGTATCAATCCCCAAACTAATCCCACTGCCCCACTCTCTCCCCATAGCCCTGTATCAATCCCAAACTAATCCCACTGCCCCACTCTCTCCCCATAGCCCTGTATCAATCCCCAAACTAATCCCACTGCCCCGGTCTCTCCCCATAGTCCTGTATCAATCCCCAAACTAATCCCACTGCCCCGCTCTCTCCCCATAGCCCTGTATCAATCCCCAAACTAATCCCACTGCCCCGCTCTCTCCCCATAGCCCTGTATCAATCCCCAAACTAATCCCACTGCCCCACTCTCTCTCCCCATAGCCCTGTATCAATCCCCAAACTAATCCCACTGCCCCACTCTCTCTCCCCATAGCCCTGTATCAATCCCAAACTAATCCCACTGCCCCACTCTCTCAACATATCCCTGTGTCAATCCCAAACTAATCCCACTGTCCCACTCTCTCCCCATATCCCTGTATCAATCCCAAACTAATCCCACTGCCCCACTCTCTCCCCACAGCCCTGTATCAATCCCAAACTAATCCCACTGCGCCACTCTCTCCCCATAGCCCTGTATCAATCCCAAACTAATCCCACTGCCCCACTCTTTCCCCATAGCCCTGTATCAATCCACAAACTGATCCCAATGCCCCGCCCTCTCCCCATAGCCCAGTTTCAATCCCAAACTTATCCCACTGCCCCACTCTCTCCCCATAGCCCTGTATCAATCCCAAACTAATCCCACTGCCCCACTCTTTCCCCATAGCCCTGTATCAATCCACAAACTGATCCCAATGCCCCGCTCTCTCCCCATAGCCCTGTATCAATCCACAAACTAATCCCACTGCCTCACTCTCTCCCCATAGCCCTGTATCAATCCCAAACTAATCCCACTGCCCCACTCTCTCCCCGTAGCCCTGGATCAATCCCCAAACTAATCCCACTGCCCCACTCTCTCCCCATAGCCCTGTATCAATCCCCAAACTAATCCCACTGCCCCGCTCTCTCCCCAGAGCCCTGGATCAATCCCAAACTAATCCCACTGCCCCGCTCTCACCCCATAGCCCTGTATCAATCCCCAAACTAATCCCACTGCCCCACTCTCTCCCCATCGCCCTGTATCAATCCCAAACTCATCCCACTGCCCCACTCTCTCCCCATAGCCCTGTATCAATCCCAAACTAATCCCACTGCCCCACTCTCTCCCCATAGCCCTGTATCAATCCCCAAACTAATCCCAATGCCCCACTCTCTCCCCATAGCCCTGTATCAATCCCAAACTAATCCCACTGCCCCACTCTCTCCCCATAGCCCTGTATCAATCCCCAAACTAATCCCACTGCCCCACTCTCTCCCCATCGCCCTGTATCAATCCCAAACTAATCCCACTGCCCCACTCTCTCCCCATAGCCCTGTATCAATCGCCAAACTAATCCCACTGCCCCACTCTCTCTCCCCATAGCCCTGTATCAATCCACAAACTAATCCCACTGCCCCGCTCTCTCCCCACAGCCCTGTATCAATCCCAAACTAATCCCACTGCCCCACTCTCTCCCCATAGCCCTGTATCAATCCCCAAACTAATCCCACTGCCCCGCTCTCTCCCCACAGCCCTGTATCAATCCCAAACTAATCCCACTGCCCCACTCTCTCCCCATAGCCCTGCATCAATCCCCAAAAGTAATCCCACTGCCCCGCTCTCTCCCCATAGCCCTGTATCAATCCCCAAACTAATCCCACTGCCCCACTCTCTCCCCATAGCCCTGTAACAATCCACAAACTAATCCCACTGCCCTGCTCTCTCCCCACAGCCCTGTATCAATCCCAAACTAATCCCACTGCCCCACTCTCTCCCCATAGCCCTGTATCAATCCCAAACTAATCCCACTGCCCCACTCTCTCCCCATAGCCCTGTATCAATCCCCAAACTAATCCCACTGCCCCACTCTCTCCCCATAGCCCTGTATCAATCCCAAACTAATCCCACTGCCCCGCTCTCTCCCCATAGCCCTGTATCAATCCCCAAACTAATCCCACTGCCCCGCTCTCTCCCCATAGCCCTGTATCAATCCCCAAACTAATCCCACTGCCCCACTCTCTCCCCATAGCCCTGTATCAATCCCACACTAATCCCACTGCCCCACTCTCTCCCCATAGCCCTGCATCAATCCACAAACTAATCCCACTGCCCCACCCTATCCCCATAGCCCTGTATCAATCCCCAAACTAATCCCACTGCCCCACTCTCTCCCCATTGCCCTGTATCAATCCCCAAACTAATCCCACTGCCCCACTCTCCCCCCATTGCCCTGTATCAATCCCCAAACTAATCCCACTGCCCCGCTCTCTCCCCACAGCCCTGTATCAATCCCAAACTAATCCCACTGCCCCGCTCTCTCCTCATAGCCCTGTATCAATCCCCAAACTAATCCCACTGCCCCACTCTCTCCCCATAGCCCTGTATCAATCCCCAAACTAATCCCACTGCCCCGCTCTCTCCCCAGAGCCCTGTATCAATCCCCAAACTAATCCCACTGCCCCGCTCTCTCCCCATAGCCCTGTATCAATCCCCAAACTAATCCCACTGCCCCGCTCTCTCCCCATAGCCCTGTATCAATCCCCAAACTAATCCCACTGCCCCACTCTCTCCCCATAGCCCTGTATCAATCCCCAAACTAATCCCACTGCCCCGCTCTCTCCCCATAGCCCTGTATCAATCCCCAAACTAATCACACTGCCCCACTCTATCCCCTTAGCCCTGTATCAATCCCCAAACTAATCCCACTGCCCCACTCTCTCCCCATAGCCCTGTATCAATCCCAAACTAATCCCACTGCCCGACTCTCTCCCCATAGCCCTGGATAAATCCCCAAACTAATCCCAATGCCCCACTCTCTCCGCATAGCCCTGTATCAATCCCCAAACTAATCCCACTGCCCCACTCTCTCCGCAGAGCCCTGTATCAATCCCCAAACTAATCCCACTGCCCCACTCTCTCCCCATAGCCCTGTATCAATCCCCAAACTAATCCCACTGCCCCACTCTCTCCCCATAGCCCTGTATCAATCCCAAACTAATCCCACTGCCCCACTCTCTCCCCATAGCCCTGTATCAATCCCAAACTAATCCCACTGCCCCACTCTCTCCCCATAGCCCTGTATCAATCCCAAACTAATCCCACTGCCCCACTCTCTCCCCATAGCCCTGTATCAATCCCCAAACTAATCCCACTGCCCCACTCTCTCTCCCCATAGTCCTGTATCAATCCCCAAACTAATCCCACTGCCCCACTCTCTCCCCATAGCCCTGTATCAATCCCCAAACTAATCCCACTGCCCCACTCTCTCTCCCCATCGTCCTGTATCAATCCCCAAACTAATCCCACTGCCCCACTCTCTCCCCCCATAGCCCTGTATCAATCCCAAACTAATCCCACTGCCCCGCTCTCTCCCCATAGCCCTGTATCAATCCCCAAACTAATCCCACTGCCCCGCTCTCTACCCATATCCCTGTATCAATCCACAAACTAATCCCACTGCCCCGCTCTCTCCCCACAGCCGTGCATCAATCCCCAAACAAATCCCACTGCCCCACTCTCTCCCCATAGCCCTGTATCAATCCCAAACTAATCCCACTGCCCCACTCTCTCCCCATAGCCCTGTATCAATCCCAAACTAATCCCACTGCCCCGCTCTCTCCCCACAGCCCTGTATCAATCCCAAACTAATCCCACTGCCCCACTCTCTCCCCATAGCCCTGTATCAATCCCCAAACTAATCCCACTGCCTCACTCTCTCCCCATATCCCTGTATCAATCCCCAAACTAATCCCACTGCCCCGCTCTCTCCCCACAGCCCTGTATCAATCCCAAACTAATCCCACTGCCCCACTCTCTCCCCACAGCCCTGTATCAATCCCAAACTAATCCCACTGCCCCACTCTCTCCCCATAGCCCTGTATCAATCCCAAACTAATCCCACTGCCCCACTCTCTCCCCATAGCCCTGTATCAATCCCAAACTAATCCCACTGCCCCGCTCTCTCCCCATAGCCCTGTATCAATCCCCAAACTAATCCCACAGCCCCGCTCTCTCCCCATAGCCCAGTATCAATCCCCAAACTAATCCCACTGTCCCGCTCTCTCCCCATAGCCCTGTATCAATCCCCAAACTAATCCCACTGCCCCGCTCTCTCCCCACAGCCCTGTATCAATCCCCAAACTAATCCCACTGCCCCGCTATCTCCCCATAGTCCTGTATCAATCCCCAAACTAATCCCACTGCCCCGCTCTCTCCCCATAGCCCAGTATCAATCCCCAAACTAATCCCACTGCCCCACTCTCTCCCCATAGCCCTGTATCAATCCCCAAACTAATCCCACTGCCCCACTCTCTCCCCATAGCCCTGTATCAATCCCCAAACTAATCCCACTGCCCCACTCTCTCCCCATAGCCCTGTATCAATCCCCAAACTTATCCCACTGCCCCGCTCTCTCCCCACAGCCCTGTATCAATCCCCAAACTAATCCCACTGCCCCGCTATCTCCCCATAGTCCTGTATCAATCCCCAAACTAATCCCACTGCCCCACTCTCTCCCCATAGCCCAGTATCAATCCCAAACTAATCCCACTGCCCCGCTCTCTCCCCATAGTCCTGTATCAATCCCCAAACTAATCCCACTGCCCCGCTCTCTCCCCACAGCCCTGTATCAATCCACAAACTAATCCCACTGCCCCGCTCTCTCCCCACAGCCGTGCATCAATCCCCAAACAAATCCCACTGCCCCACTCTCTCCCCATAGCCCTGTATCAATCCCAAACTAATCCCACTGCCCCACTCTCTCCCCATAGCCCTGTATCAATCCCAAACTAATCCCACTGCCCCGCTCTCTCCCCACAGCCCTGTATCAATCCCAAACTAATCCCACTGCCCCACTCTCTCCCCATAGCCCTGTATCAATCCCCAAACTAATCCCACTGCCTCACTCTCTCCCCATATCCCTGTATCAATCCCCAAACTAATCC
Organism: Heptranchias perlo; assembly: GCF_035084215.1. Lineage (NCBI taxonomy): Eukaryota > Metazoa > Chordata > Chondrichthyes > Hexanchiformes > Hexanchidae > Heptranchias > Heptranchias perlo. The sequence continues at coordinate 46,304 of NW_027139365.1, forward strand.
CACTGCCCCGCTCTCTCCCCACAGCCCTGTATCAATCCCAAACTAATCCCACTGCCCCACTCTCTCCCCACAGCCCTGTATCAATCCCAAACTAATCCCACTGCCCCACTCTCTCCCCATAGCCCTGTATCAATCCCAAACTAATCCCACTGCCCCACTCTCTCCCCATAGCCCTGTATCAATCCCAAACTAATCCCACTGCCCCGCTCTCTCCCCATAGCCCTGTATCAATCCCCAAACTAATCCCACAGCCCCGCTCTCTCCCCATAGCCCAGTATCAATCCCCAAACTAATCCCACTGCCCCGCTCTCTCCCCATAGCCCTGTATCAATCCCCAAACTAATCCCACTGCCCCGCTCTCTCCCCACAGCCCTGTATCAATCCCCAAACTAATCCCACTGCCCCGCTATCTCCCCATAGTCCTGTATCAATCCCCAAACTAATCCCACTGCCCCGCTCTCTCCCCATAGCCCAGTATCAATCCCCAAACTAATCCCACTGCCCCACTCTCTCCCCATAGCCCTGTATCAATCCCCAAACTAATCCCACTGCCCCACTCTCTCCCCATAGCCCTGTATCAATCCCCAAACTAATCCCACTGCCCCACTCTCTCCCCATAGCCCTGTATCAATCCCCAAACTTATCCCACTGCCCCGCTCTCTCCCCACAGCCCTGTATCAATCCCCAAACTAATCCCACTGCCCCGCTATCTCCCCATAGTCCTGTATCAATCCCCAAACTAATCCCACTGCCCCACTCTCTCCCCATAGCCCAGTATCAATCCCAAACTAATCCCACTGCCCCGCTCTCTCCCCATAGTCCTGTATCAATCCCCAAACTAATCCCACTGACCCACTCTCCCCATCGCCCTGTATCAATCCCCAAACTAATCCCACTTCCCCGCTCTCTCCCCATAGCCCTGTATCAATCCCCAAACTAATCCCACTGCCCCACTCTCTCCCCATAGCCCTGTATCAATCCCCAAACTAATCCCACTGCCCCGCTCTCTCCCCATAGCCCTGTATCAATCCCCAAACTAATCCCACTGCCCCGCTCTCTCCCTACAGCCCTGTATCAATCAACAAACTAATCCCACTGCCCCACTCTCTCCCCGTAGCCCTGTATCAATCCCCAAACTAATCCCACTGCCCCACTCTCTCCCCATAGCCCTGTATCAATCCCCAAACTAATCCCACTGCCCCGCTCTCTCCCCAGAGTCCTGTATCAATCCCAAACTAATCCCACTGCCCCGCTCTATCCCCATAGCCCTGTATCAATCCCCAAACTAATCCCACTGCCCCACTCTCTCCCCATAGCACTGTATCAATCCCCAAACTAATCCCACTGCCCCACTCTCTCCCCATAGCCCTGTATCAATCCCAAACTAATCCCACTGCCCCACTCTCTCCCCATAGCCCTGTATCAATCCAAAACTAATCCCACTGCCCCGCTTTCTCCCCACAGCCCTGTATCAATCCCCAAACTAATCCCACTGCCCCACTCTCTCCCCATATCCCTGTATCAATCCACAAACTAATCCCACTGCCCCACTCTCTCCCCATATCCCTGTATCAATCCACAAACTAATCCCAATGCCCCACTCTCTCCCCATATCCCTGTATCAATCCCCAAACTAATCCCACTGCCCCACTTTCTCCCCATATCCCTGTATCAATCCACAAACTAATCCCACTGCCCCACTCTCTCCCCATAGCCCTGTATCAAACCCCAAACTAATCCCACTGCCCCGCTCTCTCCCCATAGCCCTGTATCAATCGCAAACTAATCCCACTGCCCCACTCTCTCCCCAGAGCCCTGTATCAATCCCAAACTAATCCCACTGCCCCACTCTCTCCCCATAGCCCTGTATCAAACCCCAAACTAATCCCACTGCCCCGCTCTCTCCCCATAGCCCTGTATCAATCCACAAACTAATCCCACTGCCCCACTCTCTCGCCATAGCCCTGTATCAATCCCAAACTAATCCCACTGACCCGCTCTCTCCCCTTAGCCCTGTATCAAACCCCAAACTAATCCCACTGCCCCGCTCTCTCGCCATAGCCCTGTATCAAACCCCAAACTAATCCCACTGCCCCGCTCTCTCCCCATAGCCCTGTATCAATCGCAAACTAATCCCACTGCCCCACTCTCTCCCCAGAGCCCTGTATCAATCCCAAACTAATCCCACTGCCCCACTCTCTCCCCATAGCCCTGTATCAATCCCAATCTAATCCCACTGCCCCGCTCTCTCCCCATAGACCTGTATCAATCCCCAAACTAATCCCACTGCCCTGCTCTCTCCCCATAGCCCTGTATAAATCCCCAAACTAATCCCACTGCCCCGCTCTCTCCCCATAGCCCTGTCTCAATCCCCAAACTAATCCCACTGCCCCGCTCTCTCCCCATAGCCCTGTATCAATCCACAAACTTATCCCACTGCCCCACTCTCTCCCCCCAGCCCTGTATCAATCCCCAAACTAATCCCACTGCCCCACTCTCTCCCCATAGCCCTGTATCAATCCCCAAACTAATCCCACTGCCCCACTCTCTCCCCATAGCCCTGTATCAATCCCCAAACTAATCCCACTGCCCCGCTCTCTCCCCACAGCCCTGTATCAATCCCCAAACTAATCCCACTGCCCCGCTATCTCCCCATAGTCCTGTATCAATCCCCAAACTAATCCCACTGCCCCGCTCTCTCCCCATAGCCCAGTATCAATCCCCAAACTAATCCCACTGCCCCGCTCTCTCCCCACAGCCCTGTATCAATCCACAAACTAATCCCACTGCCCCACTCTCTCCCCATAGCCCTGTATCAATCCCCAAACTAATCCCACTGCCTCGCTCTCTCCCCATAGCCCTGTATCAATCCACAAACTAATCCCACTGCCCCACTCTCTCCCCATAGCCCTGTATCAATCCCCAAACTAATCCCACTGCCTCGCTCTCTCCCCATAGCCCTGTATCAATCCCCAAACTAATCCCACTGCCCTGCTCTCTCCCCATAGCCCTGTATCAATCCCCAAACTAATCCCACTGCCCCACTCTCTCCTCACAGCCCTGTATCAATCCCCAAACTAATCCCACTGCCCCACTCTCTCCCCACAGCCCGGTATCAATCCCAAACTAATCCCACTGCCCCACTCTCTCCCCATAGCCCAGTATCAATCCCAAACTAATCCCACTGCCCCGCTCTCTCCCCATAGTCCTGTATCAATCCCCAAACTAATCCCACTGCCCCACTCTCCCCATCGCCCTGTATCAATCCCCAAACTAATCCCACTTCCCCGCTCTCTCCCCATAGCCCTGTATCAATCCCCAAACTAATCCCACTGCCCCACTCTCTCCCCATAGCCCTGTATCAATCCCCAAACTAATCCCACTGCCCCGCTCTCTCCCCATAGCCCTGTATCAATCCCCAAACTAATCCCACTGCCCCGCTCTCTCCCCATAGCCCTGTATCAATCCCCAAACTAATCCCACTGCCCCGCTCTCTCCCCATAGCACAGTATCAATCCCCAAACTAATCCCACTGCCCCACTCTCTCCCCATAGCCCTGTATCAATCCCCAAACTAATCCCACTGCCCCACTCTCTCCCCATAGCCCTGTATCAATCCCCAAACTAATCCCACTGCCCCGCTCTCTCCCCACAGCCCTGTATCAATCCCCAAACTAATCCCACTGCCCCGCTATCTCCCCATCGTCCTGTATCAATCCCCAAACTAATCCCACTGCCCCGCTCTCTCCCCATAGCCCAGTATCAATCCCCAAACTAATCCCACTGCCCCGCTCTCTCCCCATAGCCCAGTATCAATCCCCAAACTAATCCCACTGCCCCGCTCTCTCCCCATAGCCCAGTATCAATCCCCAAACTAATCCCACTGCCCCACTCTCTCCCCATAGCCCTGTATCAATCCACAAACTAATCCCACTGCCCCACTCTCTCCCCGTAGCCCTGTATCAATCCCCAAACTAATCCCACTGCCCCGCTCTCTCCCCATAGCCCTGTATCAATCCCAAACTAATCCCACTGCCCCGCTATCTCCCCATAGTCCTGTATCAATCCCCAAACTAATCCCACTGCCCCGCTCTCTCCCCATAGCCCTGTATCAATCCCCAAACTAATCCCACTGCCCCGCTCTCTCCCCATAGCCCTCCATCAATCCCCAAACTAATCTCACTGGCCCACTCTCTCCCCGTAGCCCTGTATCAATCCCAAACTAATCCCACTGCCCCACTCTATCCCCAGAGCCCTGTATCAATCCACAAACTAATCCCACTGCCCCACTCTCTCCCCGTAGCCCTGTATCAATCCCAAACTAATCCCACTGCCCCGCTCTCTCCCCATAGCCATGTATCAATCCCCAAACTAATCCCACTGCCCCACTCTCTCCCCATAGCCCTGTATCAATCCCAAACTAATCCCACTGCCCCGCTCTCTCCCCATAGCCATGTATCAATCCCCAAACTAATCCCACTGCCCCACTCTCTCCCCATAGCCCTGTATCAATCCCCAAACTAATCCCACTGCCCCACTCTCTCCCCATAGACCTGTATCAATCCCCAAACTAATCCCACTGCCCCACTCTCTCCCCATAGCCCTGTATCAATCCCAAACTAATCCCACTGCCCCGCTTTCTCCCCATAGCCCTGTATCAATCCCCAAACTAATCCCACTGCCCCACTCTCTCCCCATAGCCCTGTCTCAATCCCCAAACTAATCCCACTGCCCCACTCTCTCCCCATAGCCCTGTATCAATCCCCAAACTAATCCCACTGCCCCACTCTATCCCCATAGCCCTGTATCAATCCCCAAACTAATCCCACTGCCCCACTCTCTCCCCACAGCCCGGTATCAATCCCCAAACTAATCCCACTGCCCCGCTCTCTCCCCATAGCCCTGTATCAATCCCAAACTAATCCCACTGCCCCACTCTCTCCCTATCGCCCTGTATCAATCCCCAAACTAATCCCACTGCCCCGCTCTCTCCCCATAGCCCAGTATCAATCCCCAAACTAATCCCACTGCCCCACTCTCTCCCCACAGCCCTGTATCAATCCACAAACTAATCCCACTGCCCCACTCTCTCCCCGTAGCCCTGTATCAATCCCCAAACTAATCCCACTGCCCCACTCTCTCCCCATAGCCCTGTATCAATCCCCAAACTAATCCCACTGCCCCGCTCTCTCCCCATAGCCCTGTATCAATCCCCAAACTAATCCCACTGCCCCGCTCTCTCCCCATAGCCCTGTATCAATCCCCAAACTAAACCCACTGCCCCACTCTCTCCCCATAGCCCAGTATCAATCCCAAACTAATCCCACTGCCCCGCTCTCTCCCCATAGCCCTGTATCAATCCCAAACTAATCCCACTGCCCCGCTATCTCCCCATAGTCCTGTATCAATCCCCAAACTAATCCCACTGCCCCGCTCTCTCCCCATAGCCCTGTATCAATCCCCAAACTAATCCCACTGCCCCGCTCTCTCCCCATAGACCTGTAACAATCCTCAAACTAATCCCACTGCCCCGCTCTCTCCCCATAGCCCTCCATCAATCCCCAAACTAATCCCACTGCCCCGCTCTCTCCCCATAGACCTGTAACAATCCTCAAACTAATCCCACTGCCCCGCTCTCTCCCCATAGCCCTGTATCAATCCCAAACTAATCCCACTGCCCCGCTCTCTCCCCATAGCCCTGTATCAATCCCAAACTAATCCCACTGCCCCGCTCTCTCCCCATAGACCTGTAACAATCCTCAAACTAATCCCACTGCCCCGCTCTCTCCCCATAGCCCTGTATCAATCCCAAACTAATCCCACTGCCCCACTCTCTCCCCGTAGCCCTGTATCAATCCCAAACTAATCCCACTGCCCCACTCTATCCCCATAGCCCTGTATCAATCCACAAACTAATCCCACTGCCCCACTCTCTCCCCGTAGCCCTGTATCAATCCCAAACTAATCCCACTGCCCCGCTCTCTCCCCATAGCCATGTATCAATCCCCAAACTAATCCCACTGCCCCACTCTCTCCCCATAGCCCTGTATCAATCCCAAACTAATCCCACTGCCCCACTCTCTCCCCATAGCCCTGTATCAATCCCCAAACTAATCCCACTGCCCCACTCTCTCCCCATAGCCCTGTATCAATCCCCAAACTAATCCCACTGCCCCACTCTCTCCCCATAGCCCTGTATCAATCCCAAACTAATCCCACTGCCCCGCTTTCTCCCCATAGCCCTGTATCAATCCCCAAACTAATCCCACTGCCCCACTCTCTCCCCATAGCCCTGTCTCAATCCCCAAACTAATCCCACTGCCCCACTCTCTCCCCATAGCCCTTTATCAATCCCCAAACTAATCCCACTGCCCCACTCTCTCCCCATAGCCCTGTATCAATCCCCAAACTAATCCCACTGCCCCACTCTATCCCCATAGCCCTGTATCAATCCCCAAACTAATCCCACTGCCCCACTCTCTCCCCACAGCCCGGTATCAATCCCCAAACTAATCCCACTGCCCCGCTCTCTCCCCATAGCCCTGTATCAATCCCAAACTAATCCCACTGCCCCACTCTCTCCCTATCGCCCTGTATCAATCCCCAAACTAATCCCACTGCCCCGCTCTCTCCCCATAGCCCAGTATCAATCCCCAAACTAATCCCACTGCCCCACTCTCTCCCCACAGCCCTGTATCAATCCACAAACTAATCCCACTGCCCCACTCTCTCCCCGTAGCCCTGTATCAATCCCCAAACTAATCCCACTGCCCCACTCTCTCCCCATAGCCCTGTATCAATCCCCAAACTAATCCCACTGCCCCGCTCTCTCCCCATAGCCCTGTATCAATCCCCAAACTAATCCCACTGCCCCGCTCTCTCCCCATAGCCCTGTATCAATCCCCAAACTAAACCCACTGCCCCACTCTCTCCCCATAGCCCAGTATCAATCCCAAACTAATCCCACTGCCCCACTCTCTCCCCATAGCCCTGTATCAATCCCCAAACTAATCCCACTGCCCCGCTCTCTCCCCATAGCCCTGTATCAATCCCCAAACTAATCCCACTGACCCACTCTCTCCCCATAGCACTGTATCAATCCCCAAACTAATCCCACTGCCCCACTCTCTCCCCATAGCACTGTATCAATCCCCAAACTAATCCCACTGCCCCACTCTCTCCCCATAGCCCTGTATCAAACCCCAAACTAATCCTACTGCCCCACTCTCTCCCCATAGCCCTGTATCAATTCCAAACTAATCCCACTGCCCCACTCTCTCCCCATAGCCCTGTATCAAACCCCAAACTAATCCCACTGCCCCACTCTCTCCCCATAGCCCTGTAAAAATCCCCAAACTAATCCCACTGCCCCACTCTCTCCCCATAGCCCTGTATCAATCCCCAAACTAATCCCACTGCCCCACTCTCTCCCCATAGCCCAGTATCAATCCCAAACTAATCCCACTGCCCCGCTCTCTCCCCATAGCCCAGTATCAATCCCAAACTAATCCCACTGCCCCACTCTCTCCCCATAGCCCAGTATCAATCCCAAACTAATCCCACTGCCCCGCTCTCTCCCCATAGCCCAGTATCAATCCCAAACTAATCCCACTGCCCCGCTCTCTCCGCATTGCCCTGTATCAATCCCCAAACTAATCCCACTGCCCCGCTCTCTCCCCATGGTCCTGTATCAATCCACGAACTAATCCCACTGCCCCGCTCTCTCCCCATCGCCCTGTATCAATCCCAAACTAATCCCACTGCCCCGCTCTCTCCCCATAGCCCTGTATCAATCCCCAAACTAATCCCACTGCCCCACTCTCTCCCCCCATAGCCCTGTATCAATCCCCAAACTAATCCCACTGCCCCACTCTCTCCCCCCATAGCCCTGTATCAATCCCCAAACTAATCCCACTGCCCCACTCTCTCCCCCCACAGCCCTGTATCAATCCCCAAACTAATCCCACTGCCCCACTCTCTCCCCCCACAGCCCTGTATCAATCCCCAAACTAATCCCACTGCCCCACTCTCTCCCCCCACAGCCCTGTATCAATCCCCAAACTAATCCCACTGCCCCACTCTCTCCCCCCACAGCCCTGTATCAATCCCCAAACTAATCCCACTGCCCCACTCTCTCCCCCCACAGCCCTGTATCAATCCCCAAACTAATCCCACTGCCCCACTCTCTCCCCCCATCGCCCTGTATCAATCCCCAAACTAATCCCACTGCCCCGCTCTCTCCCCACAGACCTGTATCAATCCCCAAACTAATCCCACTGCCCCACTCTCTCCCCATCGCCCTGTATCAATCCCCAAACTAATCCCACTGCCCCACTCTCTCCCCGTAGCCCTGTATCAATCCCAAACTAATCCCACTGCCCCACTCTATCCCCATAGCCCTGTATCAATCCACAAACTAATCCCACTGCCCCACTCTCTCCCCGTAGCCCTGTATCAATCCCAAACTAATCCCACTGCCCCGATCTCTCCCCATAGCCATGTATCAATCCCCAAACTAATCCCACTGCCCCGCTTTCTCCCCATAGCCCTGTATCAATCCCCAAACTAATCCCACTGCCCCACTCTCTCCCCATAGCCCTGTCTCAATCCCCAAACTAATCCCACTGCCCCAGTCTCTCCCCATCGCCCTTTATCAATCCCCAAACTAATCCCACTGCCCCACTCTCTCCCTATAGCCCTGTATCAATCCCCAAACTAATCCCACTGCCCCACTCTATCCCCATAGCCCTGTATCAATCCCCAAACTAATCCCACTGCCCCACTCTCTCCCCACAGCCCGGTATCAATCCCCAAACTAATCCCACTGCCCCGCTCTCTCCTCATAGCCCTGTATCAATCCCCAAACTAATCCCACTGCCCCACTCTCTCCCCATAGCCCTGTATCAATCCCCAAACTAATCCCACTGCCCCGCTCTCTCCCCATAGCCCTGTATCAATCCCCAAACTAATCCCACTGCCCCGCTCTCTCCCCACAGACCTGTATCAATCCCCAAACTAATCCCACTGCCCCGCTCTCTCCCCATAGCCCTCCATCAATCCCCAAACTAATCCCACTGCCCCGCTCTCTCCCCATAGCCCTGTATCAATCCCCAAACTAATCCCACTGCCCCACTCTCTCCCCGTAGCCCTGTATCAATCCCAAACTAATCCCACTGCCCCACTCTATCCCCATAGCCCTGTATCAATCCACAAACTAATCCCGCTGCCCCACTCTCTCCCCGTAGCCCTGTATCAATCCCAAACTAATCCCACTGCCCCGCTCTCTCCCCATAGCCATGTATCAATCCCCAAACTAATCCCACTGCCCCGCTTTCTCCCCATAGCCCTGTATCAATCCCCAAACTAATCCCACTGCCCCACTCTCTCCCCATAGCCCTGTCTCAATCCCCAAACTAATCCCACTGCCCCAGTCTCTCCCCATCGCCCTTTATCAATCCCCAAACTAATCCCACTGCCCCACTCTCTCCCTATAGCCCTGTATCAATCCCCAAACTAATCCCACTGCCCCACTCTATCCCCATAGCCCTGTATCAATCCCCAAACTAATCCCACTGCCCCACTCTCTCCCCACAGCCCGGTATCAATCCCCAAACTAATCCCACTGCCCCGCTCTCTCCCCATAGCCCTGTATCAATCCCAAACTAATCCCACTGCCCCACTCTCTCCCTATAGCCCTGTATCAATCCCCAAACTAATCCCACTGCCCCGCTCTCTCCCCATAGCCCAGTATCAATCCCCAAACTAATCCCACTGCCCCACTCTCTCCCCACAGCCCTGTATCAATCCACAAACTAATCCCACTGCCCCACTCTCTCCCCGTAGCCCTGTATCAATCCCCAAACTCATCCCACTGCCCCACTCTCTCCCCATAGCCCTGTATCAATCCCCAAACTAATCCCACTGCCCCGCTCTCTCCCCATAGCCCTGTATCAATCCCCAAACTAATCCCACTGCCCCGCTCTCTCCCCATAGCCCTGTATCAATCCCCAAACTAATCCCACTGCCCCGCTCTCTCCCCATAGCCATGTATCAATCCCCAAACTAAACCCACTGCCCCACTCTCTCCCCATAGCCCAGTATCAATCCCAAACTAATCCCACTGCCCCACTCTCTCCCCATAGCCCTGTATCAATCCCCAAATTAATCCCACTGCCCCGCTCTCTCCCCATAGCCCTGTATCAATCCCCAAACTAATCCCACTGCCCCACTCTCTCCCCATAGCACTGTATCAATCCCCAAACTAATCCCACTGCCCCGCTCTCTCCCCATCGCCCTGTATCAATCCCCAAACTAATCCCACTGCCCCACTCTCTCCCCATAGCCCTGTATCAAACCCCAAACTAATCCCACTGCCCCACTCTCTCCCCATAGCCCTGTATCAATTCCAAACTAATCCCACTGCCCCACTCTCTCCCCATAGCCCTGTATCAAACCCCAAACTAATCCCACTGCCCCACTCTCTCCCCATAGCCCTGTATCAATCCCCAAACTAATCCCACTGCCCCACTATCTCCCCATAGCCCTGTATGAATCCCAAACTAATCCCACTGCCCCACTCTCTCACCAAACTAATCCCACTGCCCCGCTCTCTCCCCATATCCCTGCATCAATCCCAAACTAATCCCACTGCCCCACTCTCTCCCCATAGCCCTGTATCAATCCCCAAACTAATCCCACTGCCCCACTCTCTCCCCATAGCCCAGTATCAATCCCAAACTAATCCCACTGCCCCGCTCTCTCCCCATAGCCCAGTATCAATCCCAAACTAATCCCACTGCCCCACTCTCTCCCCATAGCCCAGTATCAATCCCAAACTAATCCCACTGCCCCGCTCTCTCCCCATACCCCAGTATCAATCCCACACTAATCCCACTGCCCCGCTCTCTTCGCATTGCCCTGTATCAATCCCCAAACTAATCCCACTGCCCCGCTCTCTCCCCATGGTCCTGTATCAATCCACGAACTAATCCCACTGCCCCGCTCTCTCCCCATCGCCCTGTATCAATCCCAAACTAATCCCACTGCCCCGCTCTCTCCCCATAGCCCTGTATCAATCCCCAAACTAATCCCACTGCCCCACTCTCTCCCCCCATAGCCCTGTATCAATCCCCAAACTAATCCCACTGCCCCACTCTCTCCCCCCATAGCCCTGTATCAATCCCCAAACTAATCCCACTGCCCCACTCTCTCCCCCCACAGCCCTGTATCAATCCCCAAACTAATCCCACTGCCCCACTCTCTCCCCCCACAGCCCTGTATCAATCCCCAAACTAATCCCACTGCCCCACTCTCTCCCCCCATCGCCCTGTATCAATCCCCAAACTAATCCCACTGCCCCACTCTCTCCCCCCATAGCCCTGTATCAATCCCCAAACTAATCCCACTGCCCCACTCTCTCCCCATATCCCTGTATCAATCCCCAAACTAATCCCACTGCCCCACTCTCTCTCCCCATATCCCTGTATCAATCCCCAAACTAATCCCACTGCCCCACTCTCTCCCCATATCCCTGTATCAATCCCCAAACTAATCCCACTGCCCCGCTCTCTCCCCATAGCCCTGTATCAATCCCCAAACTAATCCCACTGCCCCGCTCTCTCCCCACAGACCTGTATCAATCCCCAAACTAATCCCACTGCCCCGCTCTCTCCCCACAGACCTGTATCAATCCCCAAACTAATCCCACTGGCCCACTCTCTCCCCGTAGCCCTGTATCAATCCCAAACTAATCCCACTGCCCCACTCTATCCCCATAGCCCTGTATCAATCCACAAACTAATCCCACTGCCCCACTCTCTCCCCGTAGCCCTGTATCAATCCCAAACTAATCCCACTGCCCCGCTCTCTCCCCATAGCCATGTATCAATCCCCAAACTAATCCCACTGCCCCGCTTTCTCCCCATAGCCCTGTATCAATCCCCAAACTAATCCCACTGCCTCACTCTCTCCCCATAGTCCTGTATCAATCCCCAAACTAATCCCACTGCCCCACTCTCTCCCCCCATAGCCCTGTATCAATCCCCAAACTAATCCCACTGCCCCACTCTCTCCCCCCACAGCCCTGTATCAATCCCCAAACTAATCCCACTGCCCCACTCTCTCCCCCCACAGCCCTGTATCAATCCCCAAACTAATCCCACTGCCCCACTCTCTCCCCCCATCGCCCTGTATCAATCCCCAAACTAATCCCACTGCCCCACTCTCTCCCCCCATAGCCCTGTATCAATCCCCAAACTAATCCCACTGCCCCACTCTCTCCCCATATCCCTGTATCAATCCCCAAACTAATCCCACTGCCCCACTCTCTCTCCCCATATCCCTGTATCAATCCCCAAACTAATCCCACTGCCCCACTCTCTCCCCATATCCCTGTATCAATCCCCAAACTAATCCCACTGCCCCGCTCTCTCCCCATAGCCCAGTATCAATCCCCAAACTAATCCCACTGCCCCGCTCTCTCCCCACAGACCTGTATCAATCCCCAAACTAATCCCACTGCCCCGCTCTCTCCCCATAGCCCTCCATCAATCCCCAAACTAATCCCACTGGCCCACTCTCTCCCCGTAGCCCTGTATCAATCCCAAACTAATCCCACTGCCCCACTCTATCCCCATAGCCCTGTATCAATCCACAAACTAATCCCACTGCCCCACTCTCTCCCCGTCGCCCTGTATCAATCCCAAACTAATCCCACTGCCCCGCTCTCTCCCCATAGCCATGTATCAATCCCCAAACTAATCCCACTGCCCCGCTTTCTCCCCATAGCCCTGTATCAATCCCCAAACTAATCCCACTGCCCCACTCTCTCCCCATAGCCCTGTCTCAATCCCCAAACTAATCCCACTGCCCCACTCTCTCCCCATCGCCCTTTATCAATCCCCAAACTAATCCCACTGCCCCACTCTCTCCCCATAGCCCTGTATCAATCCCCAAACTAATCCCACTGCCCCGCTCTCTCCCCATAGCCCAGTATCAATCCCCAAACTAATCCCACTGCCCCACTCTCTCCCCACAGCCCTGTATCAATCCACAAACTAATCCCACTGCCCCACTCTCTCCCCGTAGCCCTGTATCAATCCCCAAACTCATCCCACTGCCCCACTCTCTCCCCATAGCCCTGTATCAATCCCCAAACTAATCCCACTGCCCCGCTCTCTCCCCATAGCCCTGTATCAATCCCCAAACTAATCCCACTGCCCCGCACTCTCCCCATAGCCCTGTATCAATCCCCAAACTAATCCCACTGCCCCGCTCTCTCCCCATAGCCCTGTATCAATCCCCAAACTAAACCCACTGCCCCACTCTCTCCCCATAGCCCAGTATCAATCCCAAACTAATCCCACTGCCCCACTCTCTCCCCATAGCCCTGTATCAATCCCCAAACTAATCCCACTGCCCCGCTCTCTCCCCATAGCCCTGTATCAATCCCCAAACTAATCCCACTGCCCCACTCTCTCCCCATAGCACTGTATCAATCCCCAAACTAATCCCACTGCCCCGCTCTCTCCCCATAGCCCTGTATCAATCCCCAAACTAATCCCACTGCCCCACTCTCTCCCCATAGCCCTGTATCAAACCCCAAACTAATCCCACTGCCCCACTCTCTCCCCATAGCCCTGTATCAATTCCAAACTAATCCCACTGCCCCACTCTCTCCCCATAGCCCTGTATCAAACCCCAAACTAATCCCACTGCCCCACTCTCTCCCCATAGCCCTGTATCAATCCCCAAACTAATCCCACTGCCCCACTATCTCCCCATAGCCCTGTATGAATCCCAAACTAATCCCACTGCCCCACTCTCTCACCAAACTAATCCCACTGCCCCGCTCTCTCCCCATATCCCTGCATCAATCCCAAACTAATCCCACTGCCCCACTCTCTCCCCATAGCCCTGTATCAATCCCCAAACTAATCCCACTGCCCCACTCTCTCCCCATAGCCCAGTATCAATCCCAAACTAATCCCACTGCCCCGCTCTCTCCCCAAAGCCCAGTATCAATCCCAAACTAATCCCACTGCCCCACTCTCTCCCCATAGCCCAGTATCAATCCCAAACTAATCCCACTGCCCCGCTCTCTCCCCATACCCCAGTATCAATCCCAAACTAATCCCACTGCCCCGCTCTCTCCGCATTGCCCTGTATCAATCCCCAAACTAATCCCACTGCCCCGCTCTCTCCCCATGGTCCTGTATCAATCCACGAACTAATCCCACTGCCCCGCTCTCTCCCCATCGCCCTGTATCAATCCCAAACTAATCCCACTGCCCCGCTCTCTCCCCATAGCCCTGTATCAATCCCCAAACTAATCCCACTGCCCCACTCTCTCCCCCCATAGCCCTGTATCAATCCCCAAACTAATCCCACTGCCCCACTCTCTCCCCCCACAGCCCTGTATCAATCCCCAAACTAATCCCACTGCCCCACTCTCTCCCCCCACAGCCCTGTATCAATCCCCAAACTAATCCCACTGCCCCACTCTCTCCCCCCATCGCCCTGTATCAATCCCCAAACTAATCCCACTGCCCCACTCTCTCCCCATATCCCTGTATCAATCCCCAAACTAATCCCACTGCCCCACTCTCTCTCCCCATATCCCTGTATCAATCCCCAAACTAATCCCACTGCCCCACTCTCTCCCCATATCCCTGTATCAATCCCCAAACTAATCCCACTGCCCCACTCTCTCCCCATATCCCTGTATCAATCCCCAAACTAATCCCACTGCCCCACTCTCTCCCCATATCTTCCTCTGCTTCAAATATTTATCCAATTTTCCCCTAAAAGATGCAATGGTCTCTGCCTCAACCACTCCTTGTCGCAAACCATTCCTTGCTCCAAAAACCCTCTGTGTAAAGACATTTCTCTTAAACTCTCTCCTCACTCTCTCAATTACAATTTTAAATCGATGCCCCCTTGTCACTGACTGTCCAACCATTCACTCTACCAAATCCTTCATCATTTTAAAAATCTGTAGTAAATCTCCCGTCAGCCTTTTTTGCTCCAGTGGGAACAGTCCCAGTATCTCGAGTCTCTCCTCATAAATATAGTTCCCCACCCCAGCATCCCCCTGGTGAATCTATGCTGCCCGTTCTCTGTCGCTTTCCTGTCCTTTCTATAATGGGACACCCAAACAGCACACAGTACTCCAACTGCGGCCTCACCGATCTTTGATATACATTTATCATAATTTTATAAATATCAATAAAAAATATAAATTTATGCAAATTCTTTCTGGATTTATCTCCCTGTACTCACATTTTCAGAGAATTATATATTTGAACCCTGGGTCTCTCTGTTTATCCAAACACTTCAGTGTCTTTCCATCCACTGTGTCCATTCCCATTGCTTGTTTCTCCTCCCAAAATGTATCACCTCTCACTGCTCCATGTTAAACTGCATCTTCCCCATTCCACTAAGTTCTCAACATTGGCTCAGTGGGCAGCACTCTCATCTCTGAGTCAGAAGGTCGTATGTTCGAGCCCCCACTCCAGAGACTTGAGCTCATAATCCAGGCCGACACTCCCAGTGCAGTACTGAGGGAGTGCTGCACTGTCGGAGGGTCAGTACTGAGGGAGTGCTGCACTGTCAGAGGGTCAGTACTGAGGGAGCGCTGCACTGTCGGAGGGTCAGTACTGAGGGAGCGCTGCACTGTCGGAGGGTCAGTACTGAGGGAGCGCTGCACTGTCGGAGGGTCAGTACTGAGGGAGCGCCGCACTGTCGGAGGGTCAGTACTGAGGGAGCGCCGCACTGTCGGAGGGTCAGTGCTGAGAGAGCGCCGCACTGTCGGAGGGTCAGTACTGAGGGAGTGCTGCACTGTCAGAGGGTCAGTACTGAGGGAGTGCTGCACTGTCGGAGGGTCAGTGCTGAGAGAGCGCCGCACTGTCGGAGGGTCAGTACTGAGGGAGCGCCGCACTGTCGGAGGGTCAGTACTGAGGGAGCGCCGCACTGTCGGAGGGTCAGTACTGAGGGAGCGCCGCACTGTCGGAGGGTCAGTACTGAGGGAGCGCCGCACTGTCGGAGGGTCAGTACTGAGGGAGCGCCGCACTGTCGGAGGGTCAGTACTGAGGGAGCGCCGCACTGTCAGAGTTGCCGTCTTTTGGTTGAGACGTTAAAACGAGGCCCCGTCTGCCCTCTCAGGTGGATGGAAAGATCCCACAGCAGTATTCAAAGAACATAGAAACAGGAGGAGGCCAATCAGACCCTCGAGCCTGTTCCGCCATTCCTGATCTGTATCTTAACTCCATTTACCCCCCTTTGTTCCCTAACCCTTAATCCCCTCACCCAACAAAAATCCATCAATCTCAGTTTTGAAATTTTCAATTGACCCCCAGCCTCAACAGCTTTTTGGGGGAGAGAGTTCCAGATTCCCACTCCCCTTTGTGTGAAGAAATGCTTCCTGACATCACCCCTGAACGGCCTGGCTCTAATTTTAAGGTTCTGCCCCCTTGTTCTGTGCTCCCCCCACCAGAGGAAATAGTTTCTCTCTATCGACCCTATCAAATCCTTTAATCATCTTAAACCCCTCGATTAGATCACCCCTTAATCTTCTACAGTCAAAGGAATACAAGCCCAGTCTCTGCAACCTGTCCTCATAATTTAACCCTTTAAGCCCCGGTATTATTCTGGTGAATCTGCACTGCACCCCCTCCAGGGCCAATCTATCCTTCCTGAGGTGCGGTGCCCAGAACTGAACCCAGTCTCCAGATGGGGTTTAACCCGAGCTCTGTACAGCTGGAACATCACTTCCTCCCCTTTGTATTCCAGCCCTCCAGAGAATGACCAAGGGCAGGGGGGAGTTCTCCCCGGTGTCCTGGGGCCAATATTTATCCCTCAACCAATATCACTAAAAACAGATTATCTGGTCATTTATTTCATTGCTGCATTCCCATTCCCGTTCCCGTTCCCATTCTCCCCTTTATTCCTATCCTCTCTCCCCATTCATTCCCATTCCCATTTCTCCCTCTCATTCTAAGTCCTTCATTAATTTTCAGATTTTCATTTATCAGCAACAGCTCTTATCCTCCCTCCTATTCTCAGAACCTCATTCATTCTTAGGGTATCGTTCCTTCTCAGTCCCTCCCGTTCACTCCACACAGGAGGCGGTAACAGACAGGTAGATCTGAGCTCTGGTTTTGAGAGTGAGCTGGTTTGGGTCTGGGTTCACTCGCCTGTGTCACTGCGGCTCCTGCCTCCCAGCTCCAGAAACTTCATCCGTTCACTCCGACTCTCTGCGACCGTGCCTTCACACAATAAAAATTCCTGCTTTTCTCGTACCCTCGTCTCTCTCTCTCTCTCTCACTTTCCCCAGTTTCTTGCCATTCTGTCAGTTTCTCTCTTTCTGCCGCTTTTGTTTACATGCGTTGCCAGGCAACAATCTGACGTCACAAACATGGTTGCAGTTTATGAAAGGAACAAAAAAAGGCGGCAACTGGATCCATCCCATAATAAACACAGGACCAACCCAAGAGCTGAATTCCAGAGGTGAGGTGAGAGTGACTGCCCTTGACGTCAAGGCAGCATTTGACCGAGTGTGGCACCAAGGAGCCCTCGTAAAATTGAAGTCAATGGGAATCAGGGGAAAACTCTCCAGTGGCTGGAGTCATACTGAGCACAAAGGAAGATGGTAGTGGTTGCTGGAGGCCAATCATCTCAGCCCCAGGACATTGCTGCAGGAGTTCCTCAGGGCAGTGTCCTAGGCCCAACCATCTTCAGCTGCTTCATCAATGACCTTCCCTCCATCATAAGGTCAGAAATGGGGATGTTCGCTGACGATTGCACAGTGTTCAGTTCCATTCGCAACCCCTCAAATAATGAAGCAGTCCGAGCCCGCATGCAGCAAGACCTGGACAACATCCAGGCTTGGGTTCATAAGTGGCAAGTAACATTCGCACCAGACAAGTGCCAGGCAATGACCATCTCCAACAAGAGAGAGTCTAACCACCTCCCCTTGACATTCAACGGCATTACCATCGCCGAATCCCCCACCATCAACATCCTGGGGGTCAGCATTGACCAGAAACTTAACTGGACCAGCCACATAAATACTGTGGCTACAAGAGCAGGTCAGAGGCTGGGTATTCTGCGGCGAGTGACTCACCTCCTGACTCCCCAAAGCCTTTCCACCATCGACAAGGCACAAGTCAGGAGTGTGATGGAATACTCTCCACTTGCCTGGATGAGTGCAGCTCCAACAACACTCAAGAAGCTCGACACCATCCAAGATAAAGCAGCCCGCTTGATTGGCACCCCATCCACCACCCTAAACATTCACTCCCTTCACCACCGGTGCACTGTGGCTGCAGTGTGTACCATCCACAGGATGCACTGCAGCAACTCGCCAAGGCTTCTTCAACAGCACCTCCCAAACCCGCGACCTCTACCACCTAGAAGGACAAGGGCAGCAGGCGCATGGGAACAACACCACCTGCACGTTCCCCTCCAAGTCACACACCATCCCGACTTGGAAATATATCGCCGTTCCTTCATCGTCGCTGGGTCAAAATCCTGGAACTCCCTTCCTAACAGCACTGTGGGAGAACCGTCACCACACGGACTGCAGCGGTTCAAGAAGGCGGCTCACCACCACCTTCTCAAGGGGCAATTAGGGATGGGCAATAAATGCCGGCCTCGCCAGCGACGCCCACATCCCGTGAACGAATATAAAAAAAAAGGAGGGGACCCGTACCCCAGTGAGAGTCAGCACCTTCAGGAGAGGAGGGGGCCTGTACCCCAGTGAGAGTCAGTACCTTCAGGAGAGGAGGGGACCTGTACCCCAGTGAGAGTCAGCACCTTCAGGAGAGGAGGGGACCTGTACCCCAGTGAGAGTCAGCACCTTCAGGAGAGGAGGGGACCTGTACCCCAGTGAGAGTCAGCACCTTCAGGAGAGGAGGGGACCTGTACCCCAGTGAGAGTCAGCACCTTCAGGAGAGGAGGGGACCTGTACCCCAGTGAGAGTCAGCACCTTCAGGAGAGGAGGGGACCTGTACCCCAGTGAGAGTCAGCACCTTCAGGAGAGGAGGGGACCCGTACCCCAGTGAGAGTCAGCACCTTCAGGGGGAGAGGGGACCTGTACCCCAGTGAGAGTCAGTACCTTCAGGAGAGGAGGGGACCCGTACCCCAGTGAGAGTCAGCACCTTCAGGAGAGGAGGGGACCCGTACCCCAGTGAGAGTCAGCACCTTCAGGAGAGGAGGGGACCTGTACCCCAGTGAGAGTCAGCACCTTCAGGAGAGGAGGGGACCTGTACCCCAGTGAGAGTCGATGCCTTTAGGGCTGCACAAGGCTTTTCGAATCGACTCTACGCTGTCCTTCAGGCAATCTGTGAGGGGAACGATGCCTCTGAAAATCTTTATTAATTATAACAGCACCCTCGATGTATGAAGACCATTAAGGCAGATTAATCGAGTCTATTTCACGCATAATATCCTTCGCTAATTAGTTTGTCAGCACTGTTTTAATATCTCCTAATGAGCTCATAATTCAGGGGTGACATTAGGGGGATGCTGGAGTGTAAAGAGATGGTCGTTTCAGTGTCTCCTGTTAGGGACAGCTGTCTGACCATCTCTCTCCTACCTGCCCTGGGAGTGTTTGATGGGACAGTGCAGAGGGAGCTTTACTCTGTATCTAACCCTGTACCTGCCCTGGGAGTGTTTGATGGGACAGTGTAGAGGGAGCTTTACTCTGTATCTAACCCTGTACCTGCCCTGGGAGTGTTTGATGGGACAGTGTAGAGGGAGCTTTACTCTGTATCTAACCCTGTACCTGTCCCGGGAGTGTTTGATGGGACAGTGTAGAGGGAGCTTTACTCTGTATCTAACCCTGTACCTGCCCTGGGAGTGTTTGATGGGACAGTGTAGAGGGAGCTTTACTCTGTATCTAACCCTGTACCTGCCCTGGGAGTGTTTGATGGGACAGTGTAGAGGGAGCTTTACTCTGTATCTAACCCTGTACCTGCCCTGGGAGTGTTTTCAGAGGACATGAAACTCGGAAATGTAGTAAACAGTGAGGAGGATAGTAACAGACTTCAGGAGGATACAGACAGACTGGTGAAATGGGCAGACACGTGGCAGATAGAATTTAACGCAGAGAAGTGTGAAGTGATGCATTTTGGTAGGAAGAATGAGGAGAGGCAATATAAACTAAATGGTACAATTTTAAAATTGGGGTGCAGGAACAGAGAGACATAGGAGCAGGAGGAGACCATTCAGCCCCTCGAGCCAGTTCCGCCATTCAATGAGATCATGGCTGATCTGTGTCCTGACCCCATTCACTCACCTTGGCTCCATATCCTCAATCCCCTTGGCCAGCAAAAATCTATCAATCTCAGATTTAAAATGATTAATTGAGCTCGCATCGACTGCCTTTTGTGGGAGAGAGTTCCACACTTTGAGTGAAGAAGTGTTTCCTAACTTCTCTCCTCAATGGCCTGGCTCTGATTTTAAGGTTCTGTCCCCTTGTCCTAGACTCCCCACCAGTGGAAAAAGTTTCTCTCTTATCCACCCTATCAATTCCTTTCAAAATCCTAAACACCTCAATCAAATCACCCCTTAACCTTCTATATTCCGGGGAATACAAGCCTAGTTTATGGAATCTCTCCTCATAATCTAACCCTGGGAGCCCTGGTAATATTCTGGTGAATCTGGGCTGCACTCCTTCCAAGGCCAATATTCTTTCTAAGGTGCGGTGCCCAGAACTGTACACAGTGCTCCAGATGTGGTCCAGGGCTTTGTACAGCTGGAGTAAAACTTCCTCCCCTTTATATTCTGGCCCTCTCGTTACAAAGACTAACATTCCATTAGCCTTTTTGATTTTTTTTACAATGAAATACATTTTTTAGGTGTTGTCATTGTTATAATGTGGCAAACGTTCGATACACAAAGTCTGAAAGTGACAGGACAGGTTGAGAAAGTGGTTAAAAAAGCATACGGGATCCTGGGCTTTATTAATAGAGGCATAGAGTACAAAAGTAAGGAAGTTATGATGAACCTTCATAAAACACTGGTTCGGCCACAACTGGAGTATTGTGTCCAGTTCTGGGCACCGCACTTTAGGAAAGATGTGAAGGCCTTAGAGAGGGTGCAGAAGAGATTTACTAGAATGATTCCAGGGATGAGGGACTTTAGTTACATGGACAGACTGGAGAAGCTGGGATTGTTCTCCTTGGAACAGAGAAGATTGAGAGGAGATTTGATAGAGGTGTTCAAAATCATGAAGGGTCTAGACAGAGTAGATAAGGAGACACTGGGGAAAAATTGGTGAACTTCGTGCCGCCTGCTACTTACCCTGAAATCCCCGTGCAGCCAGCGCAGCCCTCGCTGTGAGAGGCTGCACGGAGAATGAGGAAGTTGGAAATCGGGCGTTCACAGCGCACGTCATCAGCAGCCTGCACTGCTTAAAGGTGCAGGCATACTTCCAATGGCAGATGCACAGCCAAGGAGGAGAAGGGAGAATGGCATCGCGAGTAGCTGCATCAGCAAGAGAGCGGGCACCACGATTCTTGAACGATGCTCTGGAGACCCTGGTGGAAGGTGGAAGATTCTCAAAATTCACAGATCCCCCAAAACCCGGAGAAAAACCCTGAGTATGGGAAAACTTTGGCCATTGACTATAATCCTAAAATGTAAGGATAGATGAGAGGTCACCAGACAAAATCAACAACACACACACCGTGGAACTTCGGAGAATTAATGCTTCAGACATGTCTCTGTTTTAATGCAAAACCGACAGCAGGTGGTCAACACTCAGCACTAATTCGAAAGGCAGTCGGCCATTGAAAGAGGCAACTGCTCCAGACAGGGTGGGGCCATGCCTTTGTTTTAATGCAAAACCGATCAACACCTAGGACCTTGGATACAAAAGGAAGCCTGTATACCAGGTGATCAGCAAATCGGAATTAACAATGACCCATCGGGAGAAGCAATGGCAACATGATGAGGGACCATCAAAAAGCCATCAAAGATTCTTAAGGACTTTGTAAGAACTGTTTAAACAGACAGGAAGTGTTTTTTTAAAGGGTCGAAGACCAATTGTAAGAGAGGGATATAGAAGTGGAAACTCGAAACCTCTCTCTCTCTCTCTCTCTCTCTCGCTCTCTCTCTCTCTCTCTCTCTCGCTCTCTCTCTCTCTCTCTCGCTCTCTCTCGCTCTCTCTCTCTCTCTCTCGCTCTCTCTCTCTCTCTCTCGCTCTCTCTCGCTCTCTCTCTCTCTCTCTCGCTCTCTCTCTCTCTCTCGCTCTCTCTCTCTCTCTCTCGCTCTCTCTCGCTCTCTCTCTCTCTCTCTCTCTCGCTCTCTCTCTCGCTCTCTCTCTCGCTCTCGCTCTCTCTCTCTCTCTCGCTCTCTCTATCCCTCTCTCTCTCGCTCTCTCTCTCGCTCTCTCTCTCGCTCTCTCTCTCTCTCTCTCTCTCTCTCTCTCTCGCTCTCTCTCGCTCTCTCTCTCTCGCTCTCTCTCTCTCTCTCGCTGGCTCTTGCTGGCTGTTGTGTTCTGCTTCTCTTGTTCTGCCTGTCTCTGGAAGGAAGAGCAGCTTCCAGCGAACAACAAGGCGAGGGGGCAACAGAGAGAAGGTCAGCAGCTCTAGAAGCCGGCCGACACACAAGAAGAAACCAGAGCAACAGCCCCAGTGACCATCAGACACCTCACGGCAACAAGGGCCTTACGAAACAACCAACTGAATATTACCACCGACCAACCGGGTAATATTGAGCCACCGCGACCAAAGAAAACCAACTCGGGGGAAAACCGAAGATCCGCAAAGTTTCCACTCTACAATCTATTCCTGACTTACCTCTGGGTGAATTACTGTCAAGGATTCGTTTGGTGAGCATTATTTCTGGTCCTTTAGAGTACAACTTAGCTAGTACAGTGGGATTGGGAGGGGTGAGGTATCTTTCTACTGTAATTTCCCTCGTGTGTACTGAAGTGTTCCCCATTTTATTCGAGTGTTAAGATTGTTGTGTTGTATTTTCTCTCTTGAATAAAGGTCAAAGTTTCTTGCACCAAAACCAGTTTGTCTGCTGCACTTTGTCACAACCCCCAAATAAGTCCAAGGTCTGGAACCCAGGGAGTGGGAGCGATTCGAACCGTTCAGAAGTCAGAGGTGAAGCTGACACACACCACCACCCCCTACAGAATGGCGACCCAGATGGGACCTTGGCAAAAGGGATGCGATGCAGTGGACACTGATTTGGAAGAGGAGTCCGCAATGGAGGAAAGGTTGTCTGCCTATGTGTGCGACAAGGTAAATATCGTGAAAAAGTGGGTGGGCGATATGTTAAAGGCCGAGCGTCCCATAGATGCAGCCGTCCAGTGGACAGCAAGTAAACAGTATAAGAAAGGTATTGAGAAGGCGGTCTGGCTCTTGTGTTTTAAAAAGCAGGTCTTAGTTCTAGACCGTGCTGTAGCAGCGCGAGCAGCCAAGATTAAACAGTTGACCCTCGAGCTGCAGGAAAAGACAGCAGCCGAAGAGAAAGGGGTAGCAGCGCTCCAGGCAATTAGCCAAGAAAGGGCGCAGATGGCAAGGGACCACCAGGCAAAGGTAGAGCGCCTGGAATACCAGATCGCTGAGCTCAAAAGTAGCACTAGGGGTAGAATGGAACACCTGGAATACCAGGTCAGAGAGGCGAGAGGCAGTGAGGCTAGGTTAATGGATAAGATCCACAGCCTCACGCAAGAATTAAAAGAGCAGGAGGAGAAAGTAGGCGAGGTAAAGGCAGCATATAAGCTGGCCTGCGCCCAGGGGTTTGAGGACGCAGATCATCGCCCCTGCAGGCAAGAAATAGAACGTTTGGGCATGGCCTTAGTGAGGGCGAAGGGCATGGTATGCCTCCTTAGCCCGAAGGCGGGCCAGTCGGATTTTACCGGCAACCCAAGCAGGGAAGTCCCACAGGCAGCTCCCAGAACGACACTGGTTAGGGAACCAGAGGCTTCACGGCCACCACCCATAGCCCCGGGTTTTCAGGAGGTCTGGCAGCAAGGGGGGGGTGGTGGATGAAGCATTAAGGGAGACCCAGCAAGCCCTGGTAGATAGACCAGGACCGGGACCAGTGTACCCCCTCCGACAACGGAGGTACGGCCCGCCCGCCGATGGCGAGGACCTAGGGGCCATCCAGAACCAGTTTGTAGTGCCGCATGGCACCCCACAGCTCAGGGCCATGGTTAGCCATATCCCTAAGCTTACAGTGAGGGGAGACCCCTCTCTACACTTCCGTGAGATAGAGCAGGCAGCGTGCGTTAATGACTGCGATGAAGCAGAACAAGCAAAAATGCTGCTGTTTTCTCTGGGGGGTGACCTCCTCCAAACCTTATCAGATGAGTGCAAAAGGGGGCAGAAAGATTACGAGGAGTTAAGGGATGAGATATTGGAGGCCATGGGACTAAATGATGGGAGTCCGTTCGCCCGGGTGGGAAGAACGGTACAGCTCCCTGGGGAGTCCCCACAGGCTTTCGCAGACAGGCTGTGACCAGTCTACCGGAGCGCATGCCCGGGAATGCCAGGGCGGACACTCCTGAACAGAGATCAATTAGCCCACTGGCTCCGCTGTCTTATTGCAAACTGCCTGCCCCAAATTCGAACACGAGCTGCGGCTTGGTTTGACCCCCGTAGCCCCCAGACCACCGAGGAAACGGTGATCCGCCAGCTCACGATAGCATTTAAAAATATCAGGGGTATCGAGACGCCCCAACCCAAGGGGAAAGTCCACGAGGTTAAACCAGGGGCCCAGCATAAAAGGGAATGGCACCAGGAAGGGAATCGTCCCGCCCAGGCTAAGTTAAACTGCTATGGGTGCGGGAAGGACGGCCACTGGTGGAAAGATTGTAAAAACCCCTGGAAGGATACTAAGGGAAAGAATCCCACCGCCCCAGCCCAAAAGGCAGCGACGGGGGAGGCAGAGACAGGAATTGCCCCCGCTGCCATGGAGTCATTTTTTGAGGCCATGCGATCTTTTATGGCCAGCCAGGGAAGAATAGCAGCCACTACCGGTGTGGTCGCTCCCTCAGCCCCCCCTGACGATGCCCCGCTATGACTAGAGCCCGCACAGCCTGTCTACCTGTGTGCTCTCAGGTATGATGGATGGAAGAGACCGCTCGTGCAGACGGAGGTAGAGAAGGTTGAAGGGACTTATCTGCTGGATACGGGGGCATCATGCACCGTGATCCACGCAGCTAATCCCACCACCTCACCTCTGTCTAGCGGAGTTCCATACGTTCTATCGGGGATCACCGGCAAGGAACAGGCGGGAACATTCTCCAAGCCGCTCTCAGTCCGCCTGGGCCCACTCCAAACCAAGTGGACGTGTGTCCTGGCGAGGTGGGAAGCGGAGGGGAGGAAAGGGGATCCGAGGGGCCGACTTCATCGTGGGCCACGGGATCCTCGTGGATCTCCGCAATCATTGCCTTTGGGGAGCCGACACGGGTGAGGAGAATGGTGTGGGAGTTATCCCAGGAAAAGAAGGGAAGGGAACCCTGTGTACTGTGAAGCCGAAAGGAGGTTACGACCTCGGGCTCATGATGGAGGGTGTCCCGGAGGAATTTAAAGCATTCGTGCAGGCTCGCACGGCTGCGTTCACCACGCACAAACACGACTGCGGGAGGGTCACCGGCTTTGAGGTCAGGGTAGACGGGGACCCCATGGCCCGGCCACAAAAGCAATATAACTTCCCCAGGGAAGCGGAGCCAGACATGGAAGCAGCCATGTCCTCCATAGTGCAACAGGGGGTCCTGAGACCGATAGCCACCCACGTGAACTCTCCACTGTGGCCGGTTAGAAAACCGGACAACTCCTGGAGGGCCACAGTGGACTGTCGGGTGCTCAACAGTAACATCCCAGCCTGTGCACCCACGGTAGCAGCAGTTGCCGACCTGATAGGAAGTATCCCAGCATCCGCGAACACTTTCACGGTGCTGGATATCTCCAACGGGTTTTGGTCCATCCCTTTAAGGAGAGAGGATCAGTACAAGTTTGCCTTTACCTTTAAAGGGCAACAGTACACCTGGAACTGTCCGCCTCAGGGCTTCCACAATAGCCCCAGCATTTTCCACCAATGCATGGCAAACAGTTTAAAGGGCTTCAGCCAGCCCAGGCAGCTGGTACAATACGTGGATGACCTGCTCCTATTCTCCGATGCGAGAGAGGAGCATGGCCCACTTCTGGCCGAACTGCTGGAACTGCTCGGGCAGGAAGGTTTTAAAGTGAACCCAAAGAAAGCACAGATCGGCCAGCAGGAGGTGAAATTCCTGGGCCTGACAATACGTGCTGGGGAAAGGGCCATAGATAAAGCTAGAAGGGAAGCAGTACAGGAGTTACCAGTCCCCAACACAGTCATGGGAGTGAGATCGTTTCTAGGGCTAACCAGGTAATGCAGAGACTTCATTGAGGACTATGCGGCCACAGCAGCCCCTCTGCTCCGACTCCTGCATAAGGGAGTGGAGTGGGTTTGGGATGAGGGGTGCCAGGCAGCATTTGTCAGGCTCAAGAAAGATCTGCAGACCGCACCAGCTCTAGGGGCCATAGATGGAGGGAAGAGTTCTTCCTGGAGGTAGCAGCCAGCGGGGACAGCCTGAGTGCTGTGCTGCTCCAAGAGCGGCATGGCAAGCTGAGACTGGTGGTCTACTCCTCCAGGATACTCACAGATGTGGAGAAGAGCTACTCCAATTGTGAAAGGCACCTCTTGGCCACATATTGGGCTGTGAAAAGATCGCTGATCTTCACAGGCACCTCTCCCATCACCCTCCTCACCCATCACACGCCCACCCAGATGCTCCTGGACGGGAGACTCAAGGATGGGACAGTGAGCAGTGCCCGCATTGCTCGCTGGACCCTGCTTCTCTCACAGATGGACCTGAAAGTAAAAGGGCTCTGTGAGCCAAAGCTCGCAGCTAACCTGGTATATCCTGGAACAGCCCACCGGTGTTCCATAGAAGGGGTTTGGGAAGTAAACATAGGTTTATGGGCCGGGATACACCCCACAGGCCGTGAAATCTATGTGGATGGCTCCAGCACAGTATCTGCTGGTGAGCGACTCACGGGGTGTGGAGTTTATGACCCAGAGGCAGACCTTGCCCTGGCAATTAAGCTCCCCAGCACCATGAGCGCCCAGCAGGCTGAACTGTCCGCGGTAGTGTACGTGGTCACACACCCCGAGATCTTCCCCACCCCATATACGATTTGCTCGGACAGCATGTTCACATGCAATTCGTGTACAGAGTACCTGGCCACCTGGTCCCGCCGCGGATACACCTCCGCTGACGGGAGACCCCTCACAGTGAAACCCTTGCTTGAGAAAATCTTAGCAGCAGTGGGGGAGGAAGGGGAGGTTTTCATCCATAAGGTGAAAGCCCATTCCTCCGCAGAACCCCGGAGTGAGGGTAACCGGCAGGCCGACGTGCTAGCTCAGGAGGGTGCCCGCACAGGCACTTTCTGGGACCCATATGGGTCCCGTCCTATAGCAGCAGTCACGGGTAGGAATGGGACACAGGGGAGTGCAGGGGTAGCTTTAACCCCGGACCTTAAGACGGTCCAAACCCAAGACCCCGTCCTCAAGGCAGTCCTCAGTGCAGTGGTCGAAGGGAAAAGGGTAGAGGGCCCTTACAGCACAGCAGCCCTCTCTGTAAAGGAGGGCATACTGTTTAAGGGAGAGCAATGGGTAGTACCGCAGCAGCACAGGAGGGAATTCCTTCAACTGGCCCATGAGGGTCCAGGAACGGGGCATCCCGGGCCTGAGACCACCTGGCAGCGGGTGGAACAGGCAGGATGGTGGCCAGGACTCAGGGAAGATGGCCGCAAGTTCTGTGCCAGCTGTCTGGTGTGTGCTGCTAACAACCCTGACCCCCACAAAAGGAAAGTACCTATGGGACACATCAGGAGGGTAGAGGGACCATGGCAGTCGATCCAGGTCAACTACATCGGGCCCCTACCCACCGCCCAGGGAGGCGACAAGTACTGCCTAGTCCTGGTAGATGTGTTCACAAAGTGGGTAGAAGCCTTCCCCTGTCGAACAGCCACGGCTATGAGTACAGCCAGGATCCTGGTCAGGGAGGTGTTCTCACGATGGGGGCTACCACAGCACGTGGAGTCCGACCAAGGGAGTCACTTTACCGGGCAGGTCATGCAGAATGCCCTTATGGTACTTGGCATAGAGGGGAAATGGCACGTTGCACACAACCCACAGTCCTCAGGGATTGTAGAGAGGATGAACAGAACCTTGAAAGAAAGGCTGAGGAAAGAGACGGGAGACTCACCTAGAAAGTGGGTTGAAGTCTTACCGTTGGTCCCAATTGGGATCCGAGCCAGCCAGTCAAAAAGCACGGGGTATTCCCCACACGAGCTCATGGCTGGTAGGGTGATGCGGGACCCCACCCATGTGCTAGCCCCGGTGCTCACGGAGGGTCAGCTCAGAGAGGTGAACCGGGACAGCTTCGTCAGGAATCTGTTTGAACACCTTAAACAGGTTCACTGGCAGGCTGCAAGCAACATGGGAAAACAGCATTGGAGTAACCGACTGCTGTTAGAACCCCGTACGCACCACGAGTGGGAGATAGGGGATCAGGTTATGGTTAGGAATTTTGCTCGGGTAGGCAGTCTAGAACCATTATACATGGGGCCCTACAGCATTGTCGATAAGGCAAGCCCCATGGTATACGCCATAAAGCTGCCTCGGCGCACCAAATGGTTCCACATTAAC